>NW_006408626.1:9219893-9220531 GCF_000296735.1 Chrysochloris asiatica
TTCCATTTTGCCACGAACTTTTTGAATCCTCCTTCTATTTCATTGCAATGAACTCTACTCCCAATGGCAAGGCTCTACAAAAAGTCAAGGTTACCTAGGATTTATTTAGGTCTCCTGTGCAGAGGACAGCTATGGAACAGCATCCATTGAGCTGTCTTGGCCAAGAAGCCATCCTCATCTTAATCAGGTATGCATTTGTAGAGGAAATTCAGCAAACCCTGAAGGATACAAGCCAGCAAGGGAAACAAAGACTATAATCACTCCAAAAGAGACCTCAACTGAGGAATCATACAAACAGTATCTTTCATTTTCACTTAAACATGGAAGTTTCAAAATCCATAAATATTTAAAGTAACACAAATTATTTTAAAAGTTTTGAATGCAAAAACAAAGTATTGACTTTATGAAGCAGCATAACAAAAGTCTTTGTCTAGCTTTATATTCAGGTTATCTTTACTTGAAAATACAATATGGATATATTTTAAGAAAGAATAAAACCAAGATAAGAGATCCAAGTACCTTCACCTTAAATATGAAAGAATGCATGCACTTCCTCACCTAATTATTGCTCCATCTGCTGAGTACTTAACATAATATTACTATGTTGTTGTTGTTGTTAAGTGCCGTTGAGTTGATTC
>NW_006408626.1:9225061-9226034 GCF_000296735.1 Chrysochloris asiatica
GTTAGAAAACCAAAAGGGAAGAACACGTTCAGCATTTCTCAAGCTGAGGGAACTGAAGAAAAACTTCAAGCCTGAACTTGTAATATTGAAGGTGTGGTACTGTACAACAAAGTACAGCACTTAAGGTCACTTTGAACTTCAAGGTTGGCAGTTCCAACTCATCAGTCACTCCTTTGAAACCCTATACAAGATTGAGATGAGTTGGAACTGACTTGACAGCACTTAATAACAACAGCAGTAAGCAAAATATTGAACGATGCAGAAAACACCTAAAGAAGATGGTAGGAATACACAGAGTCACTATACCAAAAACATTTAACCATTTCAAGAGGAAGCATATGATACTAAAGGAAGAAATCCAAGGTTCACTGATGGCCTTGGCAAAGAACATGGGACCGGGAATTGATGGAATACAAACAAGTCTTTCAACAAACGGATGCAACACTAGATGCTTATCTATGCCAAGATGAACTCACTCAGTTATGCCAAGAAATTTTGAAGACAGCTACCTTGCCAAAGGATTAGAAAAGTTCCATATTTGTGCCCTTTCAAACAGAGGTGACCCAATGGAATTTGGAAATCATCAGACAATGTCATTAATATCACATACAAGTAAAATTTTGTTAAAGATAATTTTAAAAAGCCTGCAATAGTACATTGACAGGGTATTGCCAGTTTCAAGCTGGATTCAGAAGAGGATATGAAATGAGGAATATCATTGCTGACGTCAAATAGGTCTTGATTGAGAGCAGAGAATACCAGAAATATGTTTACCTATGCTTTATTGACTGTGCAATGACTTTTGACTGTATGGATCATGACAAACTATGGAAGCGTTGCAGAGAATGAATATACCAGAACACTTAATTGTGCTCATGAGGAATCAAGAGGCAGTTGTTTGAAGTAAACAAGGGGACACTGAATGTTTAAAATCAGTAAAGGTGTGTGCCAGGGTTGTATTCTTGCATCATAA
>NW_006408626.1:9226456-9228256 GCF_000296735.1 Chrysochloris asiatica
ACCTCTTTTAAAGTGCTGAAGAGCAAAGATGTCAGTTTGAGGATTAAGGTTCACTGACCTAAGCCATGGCATTTTCAATAACCTCATATGCATGTGAAATTTGGGCAATGAATAAGGATGACCAAAGAAGAATTAATACATTTGAGTTATGATGTTGGAGATGAATATTAAAGGTAACATGGACTGCTGTAAGAACAAACAAATATGTGTTGGAAGAAGTACAAACATAGTGCTTCATAGAGGCTAAGAATGTGAGACATCGTTTCTCATACTACTTCAGACATGTTACCAGGAGAGACCAGCCCCTGGATATAATGTTAGGTATTGTGGAGGGTCAGTGAAAAAGTGGAAGACCCACAATGAAATGATTTGTCATAGTGGCAGCAGCAATGGGCTCAAAGGTAAGGACAATTGTGAGGATGGTGCAATGACCGGATAACGTTTCATTCTGTTGGGCATAATGTCATCATGTGTTAGAACCCAATCTATGGCACCTAACAACAATTGATATAGCCAAGTGATTTTCTGTCTTTAGCCTATTGACATGATGAATACACTAATTGATTTGGGAAAGGCAGTTAACAATAACATACCAACCAGTATACTTGAGATAAATTTCATTTACCGGTGTGGTGGTGGTTTTGTGCCATCAACTCAGTGCCAATAACTACAAGCACTAAAGGGTTTACAAGGCTATAAAACTTTACAGGAGCAGAAAACCTCATTTTTCTCCCATGGAGCAACTGGTAGATATATAACTGCTGACCCAGCGGTTAGCAACCTCATATGTAACCACTAAGTTACCAGAACTCTTTTTTACAATTGTAGGGTTTGATTTCTTACATTTTTCTTAGGATTTCTTCAACTATGTTCTTAAGAGATGGTAGTTATTGTATGCTGTTAAATAGGTTCTGAGTCACGGCATGCCCTGTCGAGGGTTTCTGAGGCTATAAATCTTTACAGGAGCATAAAGCTTTCTTCTGCAGAGTGGCTGATCTTGTGTTTAGCAGCCCGATTTGTAACCGATTATTCTAACAGGGCTCCTTGTTCTTAAGAGATACTGTCAGCAATTTTCCTTTTGACTAATTTCTTCATCTGGTTTTGATATTAGGTTAATGCTGCTGCTACAATTACTTAGGAAGTTCTTCCCCTCTTACTTTTTGGAAGAATTTGAGAAGGATTAGAATTAGTTCTCTAAAAAAAATTTTTCTGCAAAATGTAGCAGTGAAACCATTTGGACCTTCTGCTTTTTGTTTTGGAATATTATCAGGTTTTCTATTTCTCCTTGTATGGGTTTTGTTCAAGTATGTCTTTCAAAATACTGATCTGTTTCATCTAAGTTATCAAATTTTGAGGTATAGGGAGTTTATTCACATTATTCCTCTAATTTTCATTCATGGGATCAATTTTGATAATTCCTGGATTGTGACCTTTACAGATTTTTCTTTTTTATCCCTTAGGTGAAACAGGAAGGGGCTATTGTTGTCAGTGGGGTGGTTGTAACTCATACAGCCCTATACACGCTGCCTGGTCCTGCTCAGTCATCATGATTATTGTTATGTTTGACCACACAGTGCTATCACTGTGTCTACCCATCTCATTGAGGACTTTCCTCTTTTTGCTGCCCCTTATTTTATTAAACAGAATGTTCTTCTCCATGAGCTGGTCCTTCTTGATAGCATGTGTCCAAAGTACATGAGACAAAGTCTCTCCATCCTTGGGGATAAGGGCCATTCTGAGAATACTTATTCCAATATGCTGTTGTTGTTAAGTGCTGTAGAGTTGATTCCAACCCACAGC
>NW_006408626.1:9233186-9233859 GCF_000296735.1 Chrysochloris asiatica
ACTATATCTGACAATATTCTGCTGACTTTCATCATGTTTCAATATTTAATATTGTGGTCAAATCTGATAGTGTTCCACTGCTATTCAGAAGGTTTTCAGTGGTTAACATTTCAGAGGTAGCCTGCCACTCCCTCTTCCTAATCGGTCTTATTCTGGAAACTCAGCTGAAACCTGTCCACCATGATTATACTGGTATCATAGCTTCTAGCATCGCAGCAACACACAGTAGGACCAACTGACAGATGAGTGCTGGTCATATAACTGACCATCTCAAACTTAGAGATGGAGATAGACATGCAAAAAAATTGCTGTTGAGTATGAATTGGTATTTTACATTTAATTGTGCTCATGAGGAACCTGCACATAGATAAAGACGCCATTGTTCAAACATAACAAGGGGAAACAGAATGGTCTCAAATCAGGAAAAGTGTGTGCCAAGGCTGTATTCTTTCACCATGCATATTCAATGTGTATGCTGAACAAATAATCTAAGTGGTGAATTATATGAAGAAGAAAGTGGTATTAAGATTGGAGTAAGAAACATTAACAATGAAGAGTACTTAGAATATTTACTGATGAATATCAAAGACCACAGCCTTTGGTGTAGGTAGCATATTAGTGTAAACAAAACAAAAATTGTTACCACTGAGTCAGTAAATAGCATCATAATAAA
>NW_006408626.1:9233959-9235328 GCF_000296735.1 Chrysochloris asiatica
TTCATGTTATATTCAATATTCATTGCCAGAACCATAATTCCAATGCATCGATTCTTCTCCAGTCTTGCTTATTCACTGGCCAATTTTCACATGGATATAAAGCAATTAAAAATACCATAACTTGCATCAGATGACCCTTAGTCTTAAAAATAACATTTTTGCTGTGTAAGACTTTTGCAGCAGTAGTGTCCAATGCCGTACTTGGATTGATTTCTTGACTGCTGCTTCCATGGGTGTTGACTATGGATAAAACTAAAATGAAATCCTTGATAATTTCAATAGTTGCATATATCACTACATTGTTTATTGGCCCAGTTGTGAAGATTTTTGCTTCCTTTCATTGACTTGTGATTCATATGAAGCTGTAGTATTTGATCTTTATTAGTAAGTGCTTCAAGTCTTCACTTTAAGCAAGCAAGATTCTATCATTTACAATGTGTACATTGTTATGAGTCTGCTTCCAAACCTAATGCTACAGTCTTCTTCATATAATTCAGCTTCTCAGATTATTTTCTCAGCATAAAAACTAATATATACATTGAAAGGATACAATCCTGATTCATATTGCTCCTGATTTTAAACTATGAAGTATCCCATTGTTCTGTTCAAACAACTGCCCTTTGGTCTACATACAGGTCCCACGTGATAACAATTAAGTGCTCAAAAATTCATTTTCCTTTCAATGTTATCCATAATTTGTCGTGATCTACATAGCTGTTTCCTCGGAAACCCTGTATAGGGTTGCTATGGGTCGGAACCGACTCTACAGCATTTGACAACAACAACAACAACAACACAGTTGTTATGATCTATACAGTGTGACACTTTAGGATAAGCACTGGACTGTTAGCCATAGGGCTTGAGGTTCAAACACACCAGTTGCTCCTTGGAATCTCTATATAGGTTTGCTATGAATTGGAACACACTCGACGGCACTTAACAGCAACAAGACACAGGCACACTTCTTTCTGGTAGTCTCTGCTTTCTGTCAAGATTCATCTAACACCAGTAATTATGTCTTTGTTCTATGCCCTCTTTTGAATCTGGCTTGCATTTCTAATAGAGTGAAGATAAGAAGGGATCTGGAATTTGATCATTCCTTTTTGTCATGTGAAAGGATAGATAGGGTTGAAGTTAGATATTCCTCTCTTCCACACTGTTTAAACCAAACCAAACACAATGCCATCCAGTCAATTCTGACTCATAACCACCTTGTATAATTTCCATAAGGAGCTCTGGTAGCGTAGTGGTTATGAATTGGGCTGTGAACCACAAGGTTAGCAGTTCGAGACTACCAGCTGTTCCATGGGAGAAAGATGAGGCTTTCTGCTCCTGTAAAGATTTACAGCCTTGGAAACCCTTGTACAGG
>NW_006408626.1:9235760-9242012 GCF_000296735.1 Chrysochloris asiatica
TTTGTTAGACTCTGGTAAAGTAGTTTCACTGGTACTAAGCCATTGATGCAGAACTATTTTAAAATACTTAATTCCCTACCCCATCCTTTCCCCACCCCCACCAGAAGCATAAATATATCCAAGCTTCACAGTGAAGGTGATTGTGAAAAATGCTGTGGAGGCAGCATGTGACCTTTGACTTCACTATGAGGAAGAACCAAACATAACAACCCAAGGCCAATTCTTATGAGGCTGAGATCAGACATGCCTCCACCCGCCAACATTCTTACCACCTATGACACCAATAGTCCCATCCACAGTGCTCCTACTTCTGAGGTTGGTTTTCGAATTCATTTTAATGGCCACATAGTGAACTCACAGACAATACTATAGGTATGGGGTTTATGGTTTATAAGGAATGTTAACAGGCTACAACTAAGGATTAGAAAAGGTCAGGATACAGTTCATAGGTCAGGGCAGCCTCTTTTCTGCCCTGCCCACAGATTGACCTCTCTTTGGCCCTCAGCCCCTTGACAAACTTCTTTAAGTGTTGCTGATAAATGACCAAAAGGCCTCCCACTCTGCTATAAACCTCAACCCAAAGGAGCTAAGGTCTAGTTCCATGGGTCAGAAAACATAGCTCTTCAATTAAATGCCTAGAGGCATCCCATTCTTGAATTTAAAAGTGTTTCCTGTCCAAAGGCACTCAGCTTTGTGGTCTGGGAAGTCCACTGCTCTGTCTTGTGCTTTCTTCTGTTGCTGTTGCTCCTCTGTCACTCTCCTAGTATCACAGCTTTCTGTCTCCTGGAATGAAGAACTTCAATACACACAGATCTGGTGGCTAGAAGATGTGTTCCACTCCTGGCTGTTTTCTTGACGGTAGTGCAATTCTCCCTCCTGCTTCTGATATGGTTTGGTTTATAGTCATCAGGTTCGCAAAACTGATCCATGCACTCATTAGCATTCCAAGTTTTACAATCATAATTAGCCTTTTTAACAATCACCCATATTGAATCATATAACCCTGTCAGCATCTGCTCCCATCTTGGCTTACCCAGACCTGTAAAGAAAAAGTGGATCTGTCTGAGTTACAAAGACTAGAGCTAGAAGAAGGTCACTGCACTATAGCAGTCCTGTAGGTCAAATTCACAAAACGATGCTGTTTTTAAGTGCTATCAAATTGGTTCTGACTCATAATGACTCTGTATAAGGTTTCTGAGGAGTGGCTAGTGAATTTGAACTGTTGATCTTGTGGTTCAAGCTGACCTTGAGGTCCAGTGCTTACCCTGCAATTATATGAGCCTCCTAATTCTGGACCTGCAGAAATTTTTATATCTCATACTGTACACTCATTCCCTGGTAATTAGTCAGTTATCCTTAAAGTATTCTTATCTGATGCCGGGCCCAGTGAGGGTTCTCTTTGCTCTCTGTAACAGCGATTCTCTGTATCAGCCTGTCTGTCTCTCTGGTTTTCAGAGTAATGACTTGCCTTATGATATAAATTCTCTGATGGTCAAAGTGAGAACTACAAGGTGAGATGGACCATAATACGCATGTATATGTACATGTGGACAGGAGAATCTCAATTGCAGATGCAATAACATCAACCAAGTTCTATGTTGAAAAGAGTCAGTTCCTCAGAGCTGATGATACATCATTGGTTTTATCATTTTTTTCTTTTAACTCTCATTCAGGAAATCAAACCTCGCATCAAGGCAGAAAGACTAGAGACCAGTGCAATATACCAACTAAAGTATTGTTTTCCCATGGAAGACATGTAGCATTGTTCAGATCTACATTAAATATAATTAGATACATTTGACTTTGATCTTCAGGAAATGCGCTTTTGCTTTTCTGCTTCTAACAATAATTTTTGAGCAAAGATTGCAGCAAGAGCACTGTAAAGTTCAGAAGGCTTGATGATTTATAAACAGTTCAAAAGTACCTAACCAATTACAGTTAGGTCTCAAATGTAAATATGTGGGTGCTTCAAAAAGTTTATGGAAAAATCCATGGTCTTTTAATACTTTTCCATGTACTCTTTGAAGCTCTCACATTCATATTTTCAATATTTCCAAACTATTGAACAATTTTAAGAACTTGAACTCTGATTTTACTTAACGACTTCCACCATTTCCTGTGTCAGAACAGAGAAAAAGTTGTATCATGAATTTTTTCATACCTTAGCAATGTTTCCACTGAATTAACTATGGAATACTTATTCATGTTGTATAAGATATTCTCTTACTTTAATGTACAGTTGAGAGAGACATATCTTGCAAGGACGTAAAACTGGTTTCCAAAGTCAAATAGGTGACTGCTATATTTTCTTCCTTGAAAATATTATGATAGTTGGCAAATGAATATAATCACTTTACTCATTATTGTGATTAAAATTAAGGCATAAGAAGTAACAACATTTAGTTAATGCCACATGATGCATAATCTTTTCCACTATTTTCCAAACTGTTTCCATTGCTTTTGCCCCAAAGGAATTTTAATGGGGGGAGGGGAGGAATTCCTTCTCTATGATTATACAGTGTACTGTGTACTCAGAAGATGAATTATGTCTTTAAATATGTATGTTATGTGCAAACAATGATACAGGTTTATCATGTATGGCAATCAATGGAATTCTTCGTAACTGAATCATGGAAATGAATTTTATAACACTGTCACCATGATTCTTAAAAAGTATATAAAGATCTATCACAGAAATGAGCAAAAGCTCTTCTATCCTCAATAAGTAAAACCAAAAGCAATACGTGCCTAGAGATTAGATCATCTGTCAGTTACAGTATATCATTACAGGTTCTCAAATTATAAATATGTAGTTTTCAGAATGGCAAATTTCATGGCTGAGGGAGCATAGATTAGTTTCACAGTTCACAATGAGATATGTGAAATTCAGAAAGGCTTTGGGCCCATGGGGACTGGATGGAGCCAATGGTTCAATGTTATTCATATAAAGATTTCAGTAAGAAGTGGCTCTGGAAACTGCAGCATTAACAAAGGTGTAAGTCTTTAAAATCTTTTGCCTAACATGGCTTTAGGTTTGTCAGTTATCTGTGAACTCTAGGCATTGTGGAGAATCATGGTTTCTATTTCTGGTTATCATTGCCCTGATGGTATATTGTTTGGGAAGTCACCCAACAGCCTCAGGGGGCTTTCAATATCCACTTTGCAGTCCTTGGAACTTGATAGTATAGAGTTTCAAGTGAGCAAACTATGAGACTGTGTTTCAAGGAACAAAGACTTCAGGTAGAAATTAGAATATTGTGTTTGGTTGGGCCTACTAATCAACAGCATTTATAGAGCTCCCAGTGTGTATAAAGGGTCTTATTGGGAGAAAATGATCTCACAAAGGAAAAAGGTGAAAGCCTCTGCCCTAGAGGAAGTGTTGTGGGAAAGAAGACAACAGATGAAAATACAATGGTGGCATTTAAAACAATAGCCAAACCTCCTCAGAATTCACTCCTAATTAAAGCACTTTCAAAACACTGATTTGAATCATCTTTGTCCAAAAGGTGTGACCTCTTAAGACTTGCTGCCCAGCTGCAAGGAGTGTGGTTCTAACATCCTTCAGGAGTTAGGTTTGTTTGATATTAGTTTTAGCTTTCTGGTTGAGGGGAACTTCTGCAGTGTGTAATTTTTGCTGTAGTGACCCTACTGTATTGGGGCCTAATAACAACGTATCCAATGTACCTTGCTACTGCTCTTTTCCTTTCACCAGAGTTAACTGTAAAATGAATGACACCAACCATTCCTCCCACAGCCTTCTCTACTCAGCTGGGTTCAGTAATTCATAGCAATGGCTACTTGCATAATTCAGAAACCATATTCACAGTTATCAAGTTTATTAGGGAAGTTAACATGTAATAACTCACAGTCAGAAAAGTTCAGGGCATAGTTATTTCAATCAGGACAACCTCTACTCAGCCATGTCCACAGACAGGCCTTTCTGCCCAACCAGAGTTGCAAAACTCTTTTAAAACTACTGAAAAATGACCACCGGGTACACTATTCCACAACAAGTCTCAACCTGAAAGCATTTGGCTGTAATTCATGGGTCATCAAAGCTAGCCTCCTATCAATTGTCTGAAGGTACCTGATTCTGCAAGTAAGCCTCCTACCCAAAGTCACTAAGCTTTAAATGTTCCATGATTTGGGAAGCTCCCTACTCGATCTCATGCTCTGGTTCTTGGTTCTGCTGCTGCTACTCCTCTGTCACTCATCTGGTGTCACAGTTTATCATTATTGGGAACAAGAAGTTCAATGTGTATGAATCTCGGATTCCAAAGATGTGTTCCACCCTGGATCTTCTATGATGGTAGTGACATACCCCTTCCTACTTCTGAGATGGCTTATTTATAAAAGATAAAGTTCTAGATTTTTACAATCAAAATGAGCTCTGGTAACACTCACAACTAATCATATAATCCTATCAGCATCTTCTCCCACATGCCCAGCAGGGCATAAACATTGTTTGGCAGAAGCTATAGACTAGTGCCACACCAGAAGCCCTTGGCTAGAAGAAACATTAAATAATTTACTACACTGCACACACCAATAAGGAACCCCTGGTGGTGCAAACAGTTAACACAGCCACCAACCAAAAAGGAAGAGGTTGGAATTCACTAAAAGACAGCTTGGAAAAAAGATCTGACAACCAATGAAAACACTGTGGCATACAAGTACTCTGACACACATAAGGTCATCATGAATTAGAGATTGACTGGCTCATTAGTACTGGTTACTAGTTGTTGTTGCTGTTAGGTGCCATTGAGTCTGTTCCTATTCATAGTGATTGGATGCACAACAGCAGGAAATACTATCTGGTCCTGCGCCAACCTCAAAATTTTATTACTACTGAGCTCACTGCTGTTGCCACTGTGCCAATCCATCTCACTGAGGGAATTCCTCTTTTTCACTGACCCTCAATTTTACACAGCATGTTGTCCTTCTCCAGGGTCCCTCCTGTTAATACATCTGAAATTTGAGAGAACAAGTCTCACTACCCTGAGTTCTAAGGAGAATTTAGACTGTACTTCTACCAATACAGATTTGTTTGTTCTTCTGGCAGTCCACGGTACTTCAAATATTTTTCTCCAACACCATAATACAAGTACATTGATTCTTCTGAGGTCTCCCTTATTCACTGTCCAAATTTAACATGCATATGAAGTTATTGAAAATACCATGATGTGATTCAGGTGGGCATTAGTCCTCAAACTGACATCTTTGGGTTTGAATACCTTAAAGAGGAGTTGTGCAGCAGAATTGTCTAATGCATTCTGTCATTGGAATTCTTGACTGCTGCTTCCATGAGTATGAGTAGTGGAGCCAAGCAAAGTAAAGTCTTTGACAGCTTCAAACTTTTCTCCATTGATTAGGATGTTATCTATTGGTTCTGTGGTTAGGATTTTTGTTTTCTTTACATTGAAGTTCAGCCCATACTGAAAACTGTGGTCTTTGATCTTCATAATTAAGCATTTTATGTCCTCTTCACTTTCAGCAAGCAAGGTTGTATCATTTACATATCACAGGTGGCTAGTGAATATTCTTCCAATCCTGATACCAAAATATTTTTCATATAATCTAGTTTCTTGGGTGATTAGGTATGGTGAAAGAATACAATCATGGCACACACCTTTCCTGATTTTAAACCATTCAGTGCCCCTTCATTCTGTTTGAATGACTGCCACTTTATTTCCACAAAGCATAATTAATTGTTCTGGAATATACATTCTTCACAATGTTATCCAAAGCTTGTCATGATGTATACAAACAAAAACCTTTACATAGCCAATAAAGCACAGGTAAACATCTTTCTGGTATTCTCTGCTTTCAGCTAAGATGCAACTAATGCCAACAATTATATCTCTTGTTACATGACCTTGGCTTGAACCTCTGGCAGCTCCTTATTCCAGTACTGTAGTAGTCATATTTGAATTATCTTTAGCAAAATTTTACTTGCATATGATATTAATAATATTGTCTGATGATTTCTGCATTCTGTTGAATCACCTCTTTTTTTAAATGGGCACAAATATGGATCTCTTCCAGTCAATTGGCTACGTGGTTGTCTTCCAAATTTCTTGGCAGCAATGAGTGAGTGCCTCCAGTGCCACATCAGTTTCTTGAATGATTTCAATTTGTATTCCATCAATTCCCTGTGTCTTGTTCTTTGCCAATGACTTCAATGACCCTTGAACTTCTTCTTTCAGTATCATTGGCTCTTGATCATATGTGATCTCTTGAAATGGTTAAATA
>NW_006408626.1:9245787-9279008 GCF_000296735.1 Chrysochloris asiatica
ATTCAAGAGCAAAAATGTCAGTGGGAGGATTAATGTCATGTGACACAAGCCCTAATATTTTTAAGAGCCCTATGTGCATGTGAAATTGGACAATGAATTTGGAAGATCACAGAAGAATTGATGCATTTAAGAATAATAATAACACTATCCTGGACTTCCAGAAAAACAAACAAATCTGTCTTGGAAGAAGTATAGCCAGAATGTTTTTTAGAAGCCAGGATGTTTATACTTCATCTCTAATTCTTGGGACATATTATCAGGAGATGCCAATCCGTGGAGAAGGTCTTCATGCTTGGTAAAATGGAAAGTCAGTGAAAAAGAACCCCAATGAGATGGATTGGCATAGTGTCAGCAGAAATTGACGCAAACATAACAATTATTGTGAGGATGATGCATGACCAGGCAGTATTTCCTTCTGTGTGTATATGGTTCCTATGAATAGAAATCGACTCAAAAGCACCTAACAACAACAACAAATGTTGTTGTTGCTATTGAGATCTACTGAGTCAGGTTTCAACTCACCCATAGCAACCTTGTGTGGGATTTCTGAGGAGTGGATGATGGTTTTAAACTGCCAACTTTGAGGTTATAAATCCTGTGCTTATCCTACAGTGTAACATCAGCAAAGTACACTATAAATGCTATTGTTGTTGTTATTGTACTGAACTGTAAATAAATGAATTTTGTAATCTTTGCATTATCTCAATAAAGTCAATAAAACATTTATTTAGTTGTGTATGTTCTTAAATTTTTTAAAGAAATTATATTCAAAACAGTGGTGTTATGTAGCTATGGGAATCAACAGGCCATCCTTTACTGTCACTTTTCAGTGGATTTACAGAGGGTAGCCTAACTTGTACATTTGAGAAGAATGAATTGAAAATAGAAAAAAAAAAATTGAAAAAAATCCCAAAGATAAATGTACACTTAAGTCTAAAGTTTAAAAATTAGAGTTAGAGAAAATGAAAGGTCAAGGCTCTCTGAGACAGAACTCTCTCATTGTTTTGAAATTTATTTTTCTATTTTGCCATCAGGATAGATAAAGGTGTTCAGAATCTATTGGTTACTGTTTTTTGTTGTTAAGAGTTGTAGAGTCAGTTCCAACTCATAGGAGGGGAGTGGTTAACTTTGCAGTCCAGGTGCGGGGATCCCTTGGACCATCAAAGGAGAAGAGCGGAAAGCGGGGCCCTACCCAGAGAAACAGTGATGCCAGAGATGAAAACAGAGATGATGACATGGAGAGATGGAGCTGTTGGAGACTCTAGACCCAGAGAAGGAGAGGGACTGTGTGCTGACGACCATGGGGCAGGTTTGCAGGGTGTATACCCTTTGGTTTGTTGATGATGCATCGAGGAGATTGTAACTATGGCAATTAAATGATATATGATGGGATGAATGTAAAACTAATGTTCTCCCATGTAAACTATCACATAATTCACAATACATTTTTTTTAATTAAAAAAATTTTTAAATAAAAAGTTTTGGGAGAGTTAAAAGGGTAGAATGGAAGGATGACGGAGGAATTCAAGAAAAACTCCTATATATCCAAGGAAAGATATTTTGTAAGACACCTGCCTCAGAGGGCAAGTCAGTGATAGCCAAAGGATAGCGCAACTTTTATGAAGAAATACTATAAAATATACCCCGTGGGTATCATTTATCCTTTAGCCATTTTATTCATCCTCTCTGCCTCTGCGTTTCTAGCAGCTAGAGACTAGAGGAGGAAAGGAATAAAGGAATAAGTACATGAAGAAGTTTCAAAAAGTTTGTGGAAAATTGGAATTAGAAGATAATAGAATTTCCCTCAAAACTTTGGGAAGCCCCATTTTTAAATAAGAGCTGCCAGACCATGGCCTTCTTGACCTCCCTCCCCACAACGCCCACCACCCCTCTACAGCCACACTAAATCTTTAAGTTACAAGGCTAGTACGAAGAGGGGTAAGTAGAGAGCGTTAAATAGAAAAGAAGACTGAAATTTAAAATTGGTTTGGGTGTCACTGAAGGAACAGGAAGCTTATGGACATGTCCAGGCAGTTTTAAGTATTTGGAAAGTACAATAGCTAAGTAAGAAATTCAAAATTAATCAATTTTATGCTTATTGTTGTTATTGTTGTTATTGTTGTTAAGTCCTGTTGAGTCGGTTCTGACCCATAGTGACTTTGTATACTGTTTCCAAGGATCAGCTATGAGTTTGAACTGTCAGCTTTGTAATTCAAACCTATCTTGTGGTCCAGTGCATTATCCTTCAGTGCCATACTAGTACTCCATAAAATTAATAAATTTTATGTTTATACTTCCATCAAATAGAGACAAAAAAAGAAATAAGCACATTCTCTTGTATTTTCTCTCTCTCTCTCACACACACACACACACATAATCTCTATAAGTTCCCAGGTAACTGTTGTTGTCAGGTGTCATCAAATAAGTTTGAACTCACAGACACTCTGTAGAGGGTTCCTGTGGTCTTGAACCACCAACCTTGTGGTTTACTCCAACCCTGCAGTCCAGAAAATTAACACACACAGCCCTCCTGCTATTAAATTGTCGTTGTTGCATCATTAAAAATAAATATGCCCACTTAATGTGAGGTCGGAATCCGTAGGTGGTGCAAACAGTTAAAATGTTTGGCAGTTAACCAAAACATTGGAGGTTTGAGTCCAACCAGAAGCTTCTAAGAAGAAAGAATTGACAATCTACTTAAAAAATCAGGTATCAAAAACCCTACGGCAAAAAATTAAAATAAAACAAAAAAATCTATGGAGCACAGCTCTACTGAGACACATAGGAGGTCACTATGAGCTGGAATCAGCTCAACAGCAAACGGTTTTAATGTGAAGTAACCTAATGAATCATTTCAAGTATCTGACTTTCTAAAATGCTGTTTCACCAGCCGCTCCTTGGAAACACTATATAGGGTCGCTATGAGTCAGAACAGACTCCACGAGCACTTAACAACAACAAAATGCTATTACCCAGCTTTCACATACCTTCAACTATATTAAGTGTTAATCGGAAAGCATTATCTAAAACTATTGTTGCTGTTGTTAAGTGCCGGGATTTCTGCAAAGTGCTGGTGAGGTTGAAAAACTTCTCTGATCTTGAAGTTCAAACCAACCTTGCAGTCCAGCATATTATCCCGCAGCCCCAAGCCAGGATAGCTATTCATCCTTATCTTCTCCCTGGAACCTACGTTAGGTGTGATGGTGGTTGGTCGTGGTTGTTTGCTGTGGAGTTGGTTCCGACTCATAGCGACCCTGTACAGAGTTTCCGAGGCTGTAAATTTTTACGGGGCCTATGATAAGCCTCATCTTTCTCCTGCGGAACAGCTGGTAGTTTGACCTTGAGGGTAGGAGCCCAATTCGTAACCAATACGCTACAGAGCTCCTTTGTAAATTCTCAAGGGAGCAGAAAGCCTCATCTTTCTCCCGCGGAACAGCTGGTAGTTTCGAACTGCTGACCGTGAGATTAGCAGCCCGAATTGTAACCACTACGCTACCAGAGCTCCTTAGGTATGATACTGGCATTTCTGCTAGTGAATTACCTAAATAGAAAATTAAGAATATTTTGAAAGGAACATGCAACAAACATATGTGTCCAAACTACCAGTGCCTTGCATGTCTCAATACTGCAAAGGAGTCCATCCACCTTACCTTTCAGGGATCTTCCATAGGCTCTCAGATGATAACCTCAAACCCTACCCTTGAAGAATTCATAGATAGATCACTCCAGTATCTGGCTTTAGCTCCAGCTGTCTATCTAAATCATAGTTCATACCTCCCAATATCTAAACAAATCAGAAAAATATCCTTTACTCTATGGGTATAATCTTTCCTGAGGATATTTTCTTCCTCTCTGGCTTTAAACTTTAACAGGCCCACTAGTCACTTTTGGTCTTTCCAAGATCCTTTTGTTCTCCAAGGTTACATCTTCATTGTTATCCAAACTTCCTTTCTAATTTCCTTCATGACAGTTGTCATATTAGTTCTAAGAAGGCAGCTTTCACTTTCCTTCAATGCTGCAATATTGTTATTGTTCACACTATCCTCATCCTACATGGCTAATCAATCTATGTCCCATGACTTTCCCACCTCCCATATTTCTCCATGAACATATTTATTAGTCATCCTTCAAACCTGTACTGATACTATTCTCTCATTCACAAATTCCTAGAACTCCTTTTAGAGTTATTCTCTGCTTGAATATGTCCAGTCCTCTGTCATATCATACTCTGGCCCTTTAAATCAGTAAATAATACTGATACAAATAATGTCTTTTTAATATTTTCTCAAATGCTTATCTCTTGTGTCCCTACCTTAACTGTAACAGTTTTATCAGGTTTTATCAGAAACCTCCCAATATCTGAATCAGGATTCAGATCACATAAATTAATGTTTTAATCTCAGTAAAAGTACTCTTAGAATTGGATCAGAGTCATCATGAATTATGTCTTTATTATTACCATCATCCAATTCTGGTTTTCCAGAATGGAGACTGCAGTTAAACAGTCAAAACTGCTTATTTTATTAAATCAATAGTCTCTGCTACTTAGATCAGCACAATTAACAACACTACACTTTTCAAATCACATTTCCTTAAATTCATTCTTTAAGCAAAACACCAATTAGCTTCCTATTATAGACAATTAAAAAAATCTGCACACTAATTAACATCCTCTCCACTCAATTTGAATCTACGAATATTCAAAGGAAACTGCCATGAAATTCTTGGGGGAAATATGTTTCTATTTTTCCCTAATGCAGTAATAAATTACTCTTGAAAATCCTGTACACATACAAATATTTCTATTCTCTCATTCATTTGAGACAGAGAGTAGTCTCCCAATCCAATGACATCAAATATATCGAAGAACAAAATGGTTGAAAATTTGAAGGCAGCAACTGAAACTGACCCACTGATTCATTTCTATATTTTGGGAAAGCTTAGTCATATCCATATATCAAGTAAGTTTGCATCATGGTTATTAAAATAAAAAATTTCCTGGAAAAAAAATACATACAATGAGCTTCTTTAGGGCAAGAACTGGGTTCTATTTATTTTCGCATTCCCATACTCACAGCAATCTATCACTATGTGTATTTAATGACCATGGATGAATGGTTGAGTGTTTACATGAAGCAAATAATCTTTACCTTATCTTTCTATCACATTTAAGCCCAATCTGTCACTAAATTCTGCAAATCCTAGCACTGAAATGGTTCTAGAAATTTTCACTTCTCTTAAAACTATCACATAAGTCAGAGTTTTGTCCTTCAATAGTCTTATGGCAATTTCTCTATTTCCCTGAACCATTAATACAGAATCTTTAAAGAAAAAAAAAAAAAAAAAAGAGCAGGACAGATGATATCACATTCCTTCCTATTTCTACATCTCCACTGATTCTGGTTTGTATATGAGACACAATCTAAACATCTTAGGAAAGCATATAAAGCATTTATGGTTTGGCTCTAATCTAGTTCATCCTCATTTCTGGCCATCCTCCCCAAATCTCATGTACTCTACATATTATATTAGCAACATCCACTGTGTCACTACATACTAAACAAATCATCTCTAAAATATCTTTGTAATTCTGCATATTACTCCTCCCCAACTTTGATTCATTCAATAACAACTTTGTCCCTGGTCTGGCATTGGTTGCTGGGTAGAATCTCATAGTGTACTTCAATAGTAAACCCTTTTATCAACACAGAGTCCTCATCCAACTCCCTCAGACTTAAGTGGATGTGTTTTTTTTTATTATATCTTGATTTCAACTTTAATTTTTATATACTTCAATTATTTGTTTATGTCTATATCTGCTCCAATAGAGAGTAGGGGCTTTGAAGCAAATAATCTTTACCTTACTAATCTTTATCACTGATAGCCAGCAGAATGCTGGGATTTCAGAAAATATTTAATAAAAAGAACACAATGAATAAATGATCACAATGATAGAAACAAATACCCAGATATTTGTATAGTAAAAGTACTTCAATATATCAGATTTTATATTTTCTAGAACTAATTGTGATTTGGACACAAATGTATAAAGTATTTTTTTTAATAAAAGGGTTAGATTACAAAATATGTCTTGGAAAAATGTGGCAAATGAAAATTAAAACTACTTGAGCTAACAATAACATGAAACTATAAACAGCTGAAATAAAAATTTTTATGTTTTATTAGAGCTGTTGATTTGGTTTTGACTCATAGTGATCCTGTATAGGATGTGGTGCTGTGGGTTAATGCGCCAGGCTGCAAAGCCATTTGAACTGCAAGGTTGGTGGTTCAAGCTCACCAGCAGCGCCTCGGAAACCCTATCCAGGGTCGCTATGGGTCAGAACCGACTCGATGGCACTTAACAACAACAACAATGCCTCCCAGGAGTCCTGGCGTGGTGCTATGCTATGGGTTAATGCACTGGACTGCAAGGTCGGTTTGAACCACAGGTTGGCAGTTTAAGCTCACCAGCCACTCCTTGGAAACCCTATACAGGGTGACTATGGGTCAGAACCGACTCGGCACTTAACAACAACAACAACAATGCCTCCCAGGAGTCCTGGCGTGGTGCTATGCTATGGGTTAATGCACTGGACTGCAAGGTCAGTTTGAACCACAGGTTGGCAGTTTAAGCTCACCAGCCACTCCTTGGAAACCCTATACAGGGTGACTATGAGTCAGAATCAACTCGGTGGCACTTAACAACAACAATAGTAACTACCATATCGATCTTATGCATTTCGTTTCATTTCTGACAACTTCCAATTTTCCTAGATTCATATTTCATACATTCCAAGTTCCAGGTACTATGGATGTTTGCAGTTGTTTCATATCATTTTGAGTCATGTCCCATTAACCTTGTAATCTGAGGGGTTCATCTTTTTGGCTTTCTATCAAACAAAGTTCCACTGCTATTCAGAAAGTATTCAGAAATGGACTATGTATTCCTTTTTCTGAGTCTATTTTTAGTCTGGAAAATCTACTAAAACCTATCCACCATTTATAACACTGCTGGTATTTGAAATACCACAAAAACTTGCAAGCCACCACAGTAGACAAACTGACAGATGAGTGGGAAAAATTCAATTATATGATGATTAATATAAAATTACAGTCAAATACATAATATTTACATTGTTGCTGTTGTTAGGTACAATTGAGTCAGTACTGACTCATAGCAACCCTATGTATAACGGAAGGAAACACTGCCTAGGCCGACGCCAACCTCACAATCATTGCTACACATGAGCCGATTGCTGCTGCAACTGTGCCAATCCATCTCGTTGGAGGTCTTCCTCTTTTTCTTTGGCCCTCCCCTTTACCAAATATGATTCCCTTCTTCAGGGACTGGTCCCTCCTGATAATATATCCAAAGCATGAGAGACAAAGTTTGGCCATCCTGGCTTCCAAAGAACTTTCTGACTGTAGTTCTTCCAACATGGATCTGATTTTTTGTTTTGTTTTTTTTGATGGTTCAAGGTACTTCTAATATTTTCCAACATTGTAACTCAAATGCATCAGTTCTTCTACAGTCTTCCTTATTCACTATCCAACTTTTGCAAGTAAGACTATTGAAAAAATACCATGGCTTGAGTCAGGTACACTTTAGTCCTCAAACTGACATCTTTACTCTTCACCACTTTAAAGAAGTCCTGTGCAGCAGATTTACCTAATGCAATACATCATTTGATTTCTTGACTGCTGCTTCCATGTGTGTTGATGGTTGATATGAGCAAAATGAAGTCTTAGACAACATAAATGTTTTCTCCATTGATATGGATGTTGCTTGTTGGTCTTGTGGTGAGGATTTTTGTTTTATTTACATTGAAGTGCAGCTCATCTAGAAGGCTATGGTCTTCCATCGTTATCAGTAAGCAAGCATTTTTATATTAGCATATTGTAATAATTGAGAGAACTGTTAATTCATTCCAGCAAAGAAACTAAGAACTGTTTGTTTCAGACTTTTAACTATAGCCTATGCTTTCTCCATATCAGAATAATGTGGAAATATAAGACTAAGTCAAATAATAGTGCTTTTGGATTTCAGCTCATATATGCATGTGTTATTCCAAATCAAATAGGTTTAAGCATGCCTCTTAAATCAGTATATAGCTTCAGACAAGTTCTCTTAGTAATATACTTGTCTTACTTTTATTAGGGTGTCAAAAAAAGGGTCCTTTTTGTACCAAGAAGTCAGGACTAATACCAAATTTTTAACATAACTCAAGTGGGAACATCTTCCCAAATCGCTGAAGCTTTGCAGCAAGTTTGTTAGAATGCTGCCCCACATACACCAACAGTCTTTTTGTTGGATCAAGCACTTTTAGGGATGGTCAGGTAGACTTCAATGATGAGCCAAGAGAAGGAACACAGTCAACCTAGACAAATGAAACAATGACTGAAGCCCAGAAACTGGTGGAGGAAGACGGAAGAGTTGCCACTGATATGATGGCTGCTAAAGTTTGGCTCTCATGTGGTTCAACATTTTCTATTTTGAATGAATATCTTGGCCTAAGCAAGTTTTGGGCTAAATGGGTACCCAAAACTTTCTTTTAAGCAAGATTGAAGCTAATGATGATAATTTTAAGGAGTGAGTCATCACCAGAGAAGTCTTTCATGTACCAATATGACCCAGAGAACAAAGTTCAGTCAGAGCAGTAGATTCTGAAAGGATCTGCTTGTTCAGTTAACTCCAAGGCAGAAAGGTCAGCTCAGATGTTAATGGTGATAGATTTCCTTGAAGGTCACAGGACAATCATGGGGCTTATTAGGATAAAGTTTTAAGAAAATTGCATTTGAGAGAAAGAGGCCAAGAAAATTGTACTGAGTAATTTTTTCCATCACAATATACCTGCTCGTTTTTTTGAGGGTAGCAAGGATTTTGTTGGAAAGTCTTTCCCAATCTACCCTACAGCCCTGGTCTTATCCCTTAAGACTTCTTCTTGTTACCAAAAATTTTAGACCATTTAAAAGGAACATGATTTGTGTCCCTTTAGTATACAAAAACTACTATTTTTGATAACTTTTTAAAATAAAGATTTCTGTGATTTTTCAATACCTTAAATCTATCCTTATATTAAGGAGTCTGGTAGTATTGTGGTTATGAATCGAGCTGCTAACTGCAAGGTCAGCAGTTCGAAACTACCAGCTGTTCCATGGAAGAAAGATGAGGCTTTCTGCTCCTGTAAAGATTTACAGCCTCGGAAATCCTGTACAGGGTCGCTATGAGTCAGAAATGACTCCCCAGCACTAACCACCACCACCGCCATTCTCATATACCAAATTTATTCCATGAGAAAACTAGAATTATAAAAAAAGTACAAATAGTAAATTAATGTTGGTAAATACCAACAAGTGGTTAAGCACTCCATTTGAGTCAAGTATGATTTAATCTGCATACCCTCCCATGTTAGATATTACAATTTCCTCTTTATAAGTAAAAGGACTGGGCTCAGAGATAGCACTGCATGCCCAAGGTCATCACCCATAATGAGCAGACTGAAATATAAAACCAGTTTTATATCATTCAAAAGTTTATTTTCTTAATCACTAAATTGTAATATTTCCCAGCTAAAGACATTATTATGTATTTATTATATTATCAAATGATGCCAACTTATTAAAAGATTCACAGTATGATTTCCTCACTAAATGCAGTGCCAGGAAAAACAGTTTCAAATCAATTTATCATCCTCCTACACAAAGAAACCAAAATGGAATTTCTAAAGTTACAGTAAATAAATATTGACTTATAAGAAGTTTCTGTGTACTCTGAAATAAGATTTCGTTTTCCTCCATACCCACCAACTTGTTTGGGTGACAAGCTTCTCTTAAGCCTCTTTTTAACCTACCTAAAAATGTACCAGACTAGAATTGAGGTTGTTGTTATTTTTAAGTACGATTGAGTCAGTTCTAACCCATAGCAACCTTGTATAGGGGTTCTGAAAACAGCTGGTAAGCTTGAACCGCTGACCTTTGAATTCTAGTAGGTCACTTTACCCATATTTCTGTTCTATTGACAGCTACTTTATTTGTTGGCCAAGATTGCAACCACAAGCTCTTTTAGGTAACAGCCAAAACCTTCACTCCCATAGGACAACAATCTTTTATCTTTGTATAATCACTCAGGTCTATATTGTTGTTGTTGTTAAGTACCATGGAGTCGGTTCTGACCCATAGTGACCCTGCACAGGGTTTCCGAGGCTGTAAATCTTTTTGGGAACAGAAAGCCTCATCTTTCTCCCATGGAACAGCTGGTAGTTTCAAACTATCAACCTTGGGGTTAGCAGCCTGCTTCGTAACCACTACGCTACCAGGTCTATATTAGGAGAACAAAATATGGGAATCGTATAATTATTCTATCAGGCCAATAGGCTTCTGGTAATATATTTCAAGGGATGAGGGGAAAAAAAATAATTAGAAAATAGAAGCTCCAAGAGAAATTCAAATACTGTACACTTACGTGCCTATGTCCCAAAGTCAAGAACTTTTTCCCCCTTGGTAAGTGTGGTAGCACTGGCCAGGCCAGCTAAGCTAGCCCTTCTGCCAGGTCTGCCAGATCCCAGCCTTTCACAGAGTACTATAACAAAACTGGACAATATCCTGGCAAGAACCTATCTAGTAGACACCATATAACTTTTAGATATTAATATGATGGGAAATAAGAAAGTTTTCTTAGTACTTGAATGTTAGACCCAGTAGACCAGGTCTAGGACAGGCAGTTTTTACAATGATAGTTAATATTACATCAAGATGTGCTTACTAACAAAAGGGGCTTCTTAAGAATATCTTGGAGGGCCTCACATTGGACAGGAAAATTAGCCTTGCCATTAAAACTAAATTAAAATTTGCCCATGTCTTACACTAGAAATGGAAGATATTTGATTAAGTCTGATATTTCCTGATATCATTCACTATTAAATTAATCCTTTTTAATAAATTGCAGTCAACTCTAACTTCTAGAAGATGCAACCATCAAAGTGCTCATTTGTGTTGATTTTGACTCAAGCTTTAAATTAAGGCCTTCAGGCAATTTAAGTCCTTGTATTCTGATGACATGGGGGAATGGAAGACAAATGGTCAACTCTATCTGGTAAAAAAATTCTAGGGATGCAATCAACACTGTACAGTTTGTGCACTACACAATTACATGGCCAGAAAGGGGAGTGATAGTACCAGGAATCATGTGATATAGAAAATTCATGACTGTACATGCTTGCCCTGTCCAATACTCACATTTAGTGGAGAAATTTCAATCTGGTCAATCCTCCTTATACTACTTTAGGTCAGCAGTTTGAATCCACCAATTGCTCCACAGGAGAAAGATGAGACTTTCTGCTTCCATAAAGATTAAGTCTCAGAAACCCTATACAGAGTTGTTATGAGTTGGAACTGACTCAACAGCACAGCACTACTACCACCAACAACCTCTAATAGAATGTAACAGGAACACTGTTGATGCTGTTGGATAGGCACTGGACTGCTAACCACAAGGTCAGTAGTTCAAACCTACCAGCTGCTCCGAGTTAGAAAGATGAGGTTTTCTGCTCCCTTAAAGATTTACAGCTTCAAAACCCTATATAATTGAGAACTGACTAGATGGTACTGGTTTAGTACTATAGGATAAGCACTGGACTGCAAAGTCAACTTAAACTGCAGGTTCGGCAGTTCAAGCTCACCAGTTGTTCCTTACAATAACAACATGAGTCACAACAAACTCAACAACACGTAACAACAGCAGAATATAAGAATCTAGAGATCAGTGACTTTGGTCAGTTTTATGCTATGATATATACTAAGTGAGCCCTGTTGTAGCACTGTAAGATACACAATAGGCCACAGGGTTGGCAGTTCAAATCCACCAGCCACTCTCAGAAACCATATACAGGATCGATATGAGTCAGACCAACTCATTGGCACTTAACAGCAACATAGGCCAAATATCAAAGCAATGCCTATTCTAAAAAGATACGTAACACATATTTAATGAGGGCCCTAAATCCAGAGATCAAATAAAATTATTCAACTCATCTTTAAATAAAAAGGACCCTGGAAACAGGTCATGATGATAAAAGAAGCCCTAATTATGGATGCTATAATCAGGAGTGGCTCGTGGGTGTTACAACCATTTATATGTCTTTTTTGTAACAGATATCCTTTGATCTTTCATAAACAAAAAACTCGTTTATAGCTTTGCTTATTGATGCATAATGTGCACACAAGAAGCCCACACCCATCCTTTATCTTTATTTCATTACTGAATTGCACCTTATGAGAGTCTAAGGGATAAACTGAACAAAGTGATATCCCTCAAGGATTTGGTGAAAGATGAGATGGGGACCAACAATGACTGTGGCAAACACTTCCTTAGGACACAGTGGCTATGAGGACATGTTGTTGTTGTTGTTAAGTGCCATCGAATCAGTTTTAACTCATAGTAACCCTTCATAGGGTTTTGGAGGAGTGATGGATGAGTTTGAACCACCGATCGTGTGGTTCAAACCAATGAGGACCTATTAGGTTGTATCAAAATAGTTGTTTTCAAAATGCTATGCTTTATGGTCCAAGAATCACATCAAAGGAATGTATGCTGACTGACTTGAAAAGTAAAACCAATCCTACAAGGTAACATGATATCAAAACTGAAAGTTAACATTGCATAATGAATCCAAATAGAATGGGAAAGAGGAGGAGTGGAATAAATAGGCATTCCCCAGGAAAAACAGATGCCTCTTTCCTTTAGAACTGTCTCTGAAATACATTAAAAGAAAAACAATTTGTGGTTAAAATGTTCAAAGTTTTGAAACTATTAAGGTGTGTTTATTGTAAATGGTCCTGAGGTAAACCCAACTGTGCACATAAGGTTACATTAGCTCCACGAGCTCTAATTATGTCCAGCTGTTCCCCGAGGGTTTTGTATATGAGTATCACTCAAACTGGCAATCCCAATGTGCTCATAGGATATTGTACACAGGACCAGGGGGGCTTTCTCTCTCCTCTGATTACTTTTTTCGCAGTCACACTGTTAGGTGAGGATATCACATTCATTTTGGCAGGCAGGTGTTATATGGTGTGAAAATTCAACTGGTAGAAAATGATATAAAACAATTTCTCATGTTATCCTTTTGCAAACAAATGGCATTCTACTGTACGTGATAAAAAGCTGGCATCTGCAAAGGTTCCCTAAATCCTGTATTCAAAAATAACTAAGAATACTTCATCCTTAAATATTATGAACCTAAGAAATATTGTTGTCAATTAACCTAGAAAAGACTACATAAGAATAATGTTCTCTTAATGCTGGTAATGAAACATTTTTATTACTTGACTTTAGATGACACTATAAATCTAAGTATTTTATAGAAGAGATGCATATTCCTTATTGTTCTTGTTAAGTGCATTGAGTCAGTTCTGACCTGTATAGGGTTTTTAAGAAACAGTTGATGGATCTGAAGTGCCAGCCATTCAGATAACAGTCCAGTGCTTATCTACAGTGCCACACCAGGATTCCTTATAGAATCTATTTAAACAACATTCCCATCTGACTTAATATCTAATATTTTTAATGACATTGACTTGGTTAATTTCAAAATACTTGTGTTTATATCTATGTATGTATTTTACTCCAAATTAAATCACTCCATTAGCTTTTATTTTCCTGGACATTTAATGCCTCTCTTATTTTCAAGGTGTATTGCCATTGGATAAGCACTAGATTGCTAAACACAAGATTAGCAGTTCAAACCTACCAGCTACTTCTTGGAAACCTTATACAAGGTTACTATGAGTCAAACTGACTAGATGACAACAACAACAACAACATAGGATTTCAAAGTTTCAGGATGATAACCCATCTCATAATGGATGAAAGTACATATAAATACAATCTTAGCTTTTGAGAAACAGTGTGATATGTGTTTTCTATGCTTGCTTTTTTTTTATTTCTAAGTCTTGGGAATGGGAATTAATTGCACACATGGTACAAAAGTTCCTTAGATTAAAATTTATGAACTGCGGTATATTTGATCATAGTTATTACCAATTGGTAATCCAGTTGGTAAGTGAATAATGTTTGATTGGAAACTGTAGCAGATGACCAATAATTGTGGCACTGGCAGTAATTATTACTGTGCAATTGGAAAACATTTCAGCCTCTCTAAGTCACAACAGGACTCCTGGTGTGAGCTTGTAGGATCAGCACTGAACTGCTAACCCCAAGGTCTTTGGTTCACACCCACCAACTGCTCCTTGGAAATCCTATCCAAAGTCTCTATGAATCAGAACCGACTTAACAGCACTTAACAGTAAAAACAGGTCACAACAAGGAAATTAGATTTAATTATGTCTAAGTACTCTTCTACTTTAAAAATCTAGTTATTCTATTTCCTCTTTTTTAGTCTCAGTTTTCTCATTTAAAATGGGGAGGGGAATGTTGTTCACTCAGCCTTAGGTTCTAACAATTTCTAAAATGATATGGCTCTAAAATTGTTTGGGATTTTAACTTCATTGAATTTTTTAATCAGAATGGAAAACAAGAAAACTGATGTATGCCCCCCCGCCCCCCAAATCCAGTTTCAAATTATTTTCACTCTATAGTATTTATCAATTTGACCATTTTCATAGATATTTTTCATTTTCTACCCCATTAATACATTGCAAATTCACTGAACTTTCCCTGCTGTAGCCAAAGAATAATTTTGTGATAAATGCTACCTCAACATTTTTCTCTCTTAATACTCTGCTTCAGTGCATAAAATCCTAAAATTTCATTATATTAATTATTATATCTAATATCCCTCTGAACAGAATTGGCAGTTAAAATTCATGAGTATTCTCAAGATACAAGAAAATCTATGGATCAATGCTGAACATGTAATTTTTAAAAATGATGTCAATACAAGGTTTTAGAGAATTTATTTGTATTAGGATCAACTGTGGTTCCTTATAAATTAGACACACAACTACAAGCAATTTTTTATTGGTTAAATCCTTCTGAACTGGTAGTTCTGTGTTCTTTCCCTTAGATCATTAATTGAAACCTTCCTCTTAGATAAAAAAAAAGCTTCAAATATTACACTGTAATTAATGTATATTCTTTTGTTATCTAAGTGCCATTGAGTTGGTTCTGACTCATAGTAACCCTGTTCAGGGTTTCCAAGGAGTGGCTGATGGGTTGGATCTATCCACCTGTGGTTAGCTGTCTAATATTTATCATACTCTGGTAGCATAGTGGTTACGGATCGGGCTGCGAACCTTAAGGTCAGCAGTTCGAAACTACCAGCTGCTCTGCGGGAGAAAGATGAGGCTTTCTACTCCCATAAAGATTTACACCCTCGAAAACCCTGTACAGGGTCACTATGGGTTGGAACCAACTCGACGGCACTTAGCAACAACAACAATGCCATATAAGATGTTATAATTTTACTTTATAATGATAAACCTCAAATATTAATTTTAAAAATATTGGTTGACTTTTAAATCTATGGAATTAGATGAGATTTTGATATTAATAGCACTTTATTGCAAGTCCTTATGCTAACACTGTTATTTAATAAGCATCAGTCACCAAGCTGATTTTCTAAATAATATATTTCTAGTATGCTTATATGGAGTTCAGTGACATGGTCACCTTGGACTGCTAACCACAATGCCAGGCTCTCTGTTCCTATAAAGAAATATGGACTTGGAAATCCTATACAGGATCTCTATGAATTCGGGACAAACTCAAAGGCACACAAACACCTTGTTTGGTGCTGGTATTATAGAATTGCCTCAGGATGACTCTGAGAGAATGTATTCTCACCATACACCACAAAGTCTATCCAGATACCATGGGGCTCCAATTTTGACTTTGATATCTCTAAAGTATAAAATATTACAATAATGTTTCCATTCGTTCTTTTCTCTTAATTAGTGGGATTGACCTAGCCCTAGTCTAGGGAAAAGAGAAAGTATCTTATTTAATTGAATGACTGTGCATATTTTAAGGATGGTGGACTAAAGAGTTGGCTAGACTTCTACCACTGAGATCTTGGGCAAATTATGTAAACTCTAAACCTCAGTCTTCTAATCTGCACAATGGGAACATTACCTTTTCAGAGTTGTAAGAAAAAAAATAAAATGAGATACTGCATGTGAATTACTTAGTGGAGTGCTTAGCATTTAGTAAGCAGGTAAGTAAAGGACAAATATGACTATGATTGTTTTATCTTTTATTTGATTTAAGCTATTTAATTTTATTTAATTCTTACATTCAGCCTATAAGGAAAGTACCTTGCCTTCATTTTAAAGATAAGGTTCAGAAGCTTGCATGTTTTTGTGTTGTGTTGTTTTGTTTTGACATAAAAGGCAGCATATAAGGGATCTTCATTTCTTTAACCAACCAGGCTTGTTGTTGTTGTTGTTAAGTACCGTGGAGTCGGTTCTGATTCATAGTGACCCTCCCTGCACAGGGTTTCCAAGGCTGCAAATCTTTACGGGAACAGAAAACCTCATCTTTCTCCCAACTGCAGACCTTGAGGTTAGTAGCCCGATTTGTAACCACTACGCTACCAGAGCTCCTTAAGGTCTAAAATAGAAATACCAAACTGATGGAACCAGAGAAAATGACCACATGCTTATGAACTACCCCACTGACTTAATGGGTAAGTGCTCAGCTGCTAATTGAAAGATCAATGGTTTGAATCTGCTAGCCCGCAAGAGAAAGATATGACAGTCTGCTTCTGTATAGATTATAGCCTGAGAAACCTTATGTGGCAGTTTTATGCTGTAGGTTAAAGCACTGGACCACAAGGTTGGTTTGAACTGCAAGGTTGGCAGTTCATACTCACCAGGCGCTCCTAGGAAACCCTATACAGGGTCGCTATGCATTGGAACCAACTTGACAACACTTAACAACAACATCAGTCGATTCCATATAAATTGGAACTGACTTAACAGCAACAGGCTGGTTTTTGTTTATGTCCAATGCTCAAAAGTTAACATCATGTCTAATGTTATTTTGCATAAAGATGAAGTTTTTGTATTCCAAATGAAATTAATTACTAATCCAGATTTTAGGCTGTCTTCATTTTGAATTGACACATTTTTTTCTTAACTCCAAATTAGATGCACATCCAATTAATTGCATCAATAAGTGACTAGTAGGTAGTTGTGTGAGCAGTTATCTAATTTGCACATGCAAGTAATGTTTATTTGAAGTGTACATGTCATGTCAGGCTTTAGAAATTTGGCTCACAAGTTCAGAAACACAACGTGAATCAAGGTCATAGTATGTCTAGTTTAAAAGTTCCTACTCATCGTGACCCTATGTACAACAGAACGAAACTCTGTAGAAATATAAAGATCACAATGTACTCATATCTTCAAATTGCCTTCTCTCTTTCTAACACATTGTATTCATTTATTAAAATTCAAATATCACAGTTTTACAGTATCAAAAACGTAAACTGACTTTGTCAGATCATTTAGCCAACAAAGAGAAGTGGCATATCCATGACATTATAAAAACTTGAATGATCATTCCAAGATTTGAATGAAAGAAAAATGGCCTGGTAACCTGGCAGCATTACTGGAATCATGTAACAATGAGCTTCTTTAACATTTAAATATAGGGCATGAGGGGCTGTTGTTGTAGTTAAGTGCCTTTGAATTGGTTCTGACCCATAGCAACCCCACATAGGGTTTCCGAGGCTGTAAATCTCTATGGGAGCAGAAAGCCTCATCTTTCTCCAATGGAACCACCGGAGTATCAAACTGCTGACCTTGAGGTTAGCAGCCCAACTCACAACCACTACGCTACCAGAGGTCCTTCATGAGGGGCTGGAGGGAGGGCAAATCTGATTTAACTCCTAATCTTCGAATGCAGAAAACTTCGTCCCTCATAGCTGTAGTAATGAATTTAAGAATTGTTTCAATTATATGACTCTTTTCCTTTGTGAGGTTAACTGATTTTATAGAGTTGTAAAAAACACAATCAATTGACTCTAAGCAAAGGAGATTAATCACCATAATAGGTGGGACCTATCTAATCAGTTAAAAGCCTTAAGAAAAACAAAACAAAACTGAGTTTTGTGGGAAAAGAAAGAATTCTGCTTCAAGATTGCAACACAGACATCCTACATCCTACCTGGATTTTCAGTCCTGCCCTACAAGTTTTGGTTTCAAGAATACATTAACCTTAATCTTAATTTCTAACTTGCTGATCTACAGTAAAGATTTCAGATAAACCAGTCTTTACAATTACAGGAGCCAGGTCCTACAAGTTCTTCTCTCTCTCTCTTTTGATCTCTCTGCTATTTGTTCTGCTTTTCATGAAATTCCAGTGATAAATCCTCTCTCTTCACCACCTTCATCTTCATTTGCAACCTCCCACAAAATAGAAGAGGGGAAGAAGCCTAGAAATTTGCTTTTATAATATGTTATTGTTGTTAGGTATCAGTGAGTCAGTTCTAGCTCCCTATGTATAATAGAACAAAACACTACCCAGGCCTGCGCCATCCCCACAATCTTTACTGTTTGCATCATTGTTGCAGTGACTATGTCAATCTATCTTCATGAGGGTATTCTTCTTTTTTGTTGAAGCTCTACTTTACCGAGCATGTTGTCCTTCTCCAGGGACTGGTCTCTTCTGATAACAAGTTCAGTTTATGTGAGATATAGTCTCTCAATTCTTTGCTTGCTGAAAGTGAAGAGGACTTAAAACAGTTACTGGTGAAAATCAAAGAGCACAGCCTTCTGTATGGACTACATCTCAATGTAAAGAAAACAAAAATCCTCACCACTGGACCAATGAACAACATTCTTGTCAATGAAAAAAAAGATTGAAGTTGTCAAGGACTTCATTCTTCTTGGATCAACTATCAACACTCACAGAAGCAGCAGTCAAGAAATCAAACGATGCATTGCATTAGGCAAATCTGCTGCATAAGACCTTTTTAAAATGTTGAAGAGCAAAGATGTCAGCTTGAGGACTAAGGTGCACCTGACCCAAGCCATGGTATTTTCAATAACCTCATATGCATGTGAAAGCTGGACAGTGAATAAGGAAGACCATAGAAGAATTTATGCCTTTAAGTTATGGTGCTAGAGAAGAATATTCGAAGTGCCATGGGCTTCCAAAAGAACCCGTAGATCCGTTTTGGAAGAAGTGGAGCCAGAGTGCTCCTTGGAGGCCAAGATGGTCAAACTTTGTCTCTCATACTTTGGACATGTTGTCAGGAGGGACCAATCGCTGGAGAAGGATATCATGTTTGGTAAGGTGGAGGGTCAAAGAAAGACCCACAATGAGATGGATGGGCACAGTGACTCAAGTGTGGTAACAGTAGTGAGGTTACCCCAGGATCTGGCAGTGTTTCATTCTGCTGTGCATAAGGTCACTATGGGTCGGTACTGCCTCGATGGCACCTAACAATAACAACATTATTGCTTCTAAGGAGCATTCTGGCTTTACTCTTCCAAGACAGATTTGCTTGCTTTTCTGGCCGTCCATGGTATATTCAGTATTCTTCACTAACATCATAATTCAAAGGCATCTATGCTTTTTTGGTTTTTCTTATTCATTGTCTAACTTTCATAAGCATATTGCTGCTGCTGCTTCTGTCAAGTGCCTTGGAGATAGTCAGTCTCCTCCACCCTGTATAGTGTTTCTGAGGTTACAATCTATGGAAACAGAAAGCCTCATCTTTCTTCTGCGGAGGGGCTGATGGGCACAAACTGCTGACCTTACGGTTCATAGTACAGTGTTTATCCTATGGAGCCACCACGATTTATATGTATATTGCTGTTATGTACTGTTGAGTAGGTTTCAACTAACAGTGACCCTGTATAGAGTTTCCAAGGAGTGTCTGGTGTGTTTGAACCACAGATCTAGTGGCTAGCAGCACAGTATTTATCCTACAGCACCACACCATGACTTCACATGCATATTGTTATTGTTAAGTACCATTGAATCAGTTCCAACTCATAGTAACTCCGTATACGGTTTCAAGGACCTTCTGGTAAGTTTGAACCACTGACTTTATGGCTAGAAGTCCAGTGCTTATCCTATGGCACCACACCAGGAGTCAATTAAAAATAGCATGGCTTGGATCATATGCACTTTTATCCTCAAAGTGGCATATTTACTTTTAAATACTTTAAAGAAGTCTTTTGCCCCAGATTTGCCCCATGCAATACGTTATTTGATTTCTTGATTGCTGCTTCCATGAATGATTGTGAATCCAAGTAAAATAAAATCTTTGACCATTTCAATCTTTTCTACATTTACCATGATGTTTATTTATGGGTTCATTTGTGAGGTTTTTGGTTTCTTTACCTTGAGGTGTTATCCATTCTGAAGCCTGTATTCTCTGATGTTCATTTGTAAATGCTTCAAGACCACTTCACTTTCAGCAAGCAAGGTTGTATCATCTGCATATTTTAGTTTATTAATAAGTCTTCCTCCCAACCTGATGACATATTCTTCTTTATATAGGCCAGCATCTCAGATTATTTGCTCAGCATACATATTGAATAAATATGAACACCTTTCCTGATTTTAAACCACTCAGCATCTCCTTGTTCTAATTAACAATTGCTCTTGGTTTACGTACAGGTTCTACATGAGTACAGTTATCCCTAGTGTATTATACAATAAAACACAAGTAAACATTTCTGATAGTCTCTGCTTTGATTCAAGATCCATCTGACAACAACAATGATACACTATTCCATGCCTTGTTCTACTTCTGGCTTGAATTTCTGACAGTTTGCTGTCGATATATTGCTATTTTATTTACAATATAGTAAATCACTAAGTTTGGGTCTTTTTTTACCCCCAAATCTGTTCAAGTATGCCATCTTTCCCAACATTATTACAAAACATTATTATTTCCTAAATGTTATGTTGTTACTTGCTGTGGAGTCGGTTCTGACTCATAGCGACCCTGTACAGGGTTTCCGAGGCTGTAAATCTTTATGGGAGCAGAAAGCCTCATCTTTCTCCCACGGAGCAGCTGGTAGTTTCAAACTGCTGACCATGAGATTAGCAGCCCGATTCATAACCACTACACTACCAGAGCTCCTTATATTTTATGGTAAATAACAGGCAACTTTTGCTAAATACTTGTCATGCAATAGTGACTTTCTTGTATCAAAAGATCATTTCTTCCAGAGAAATAAGTTTCTTCCTTTAAAAAAATTAAAAAATTCAATAGGGCTTTAAAATATACGATATATATGACTATAGAATTTCAACAAGGTTTCAAAGTATATGATCTATATGGCTATAGAATTGGAACCACAACATTGAACACGTAAGTTCAAAAATGTTAATTGTTCTAAAATATTAATTATTAATATTTACTTGTAAAAAGGAATCAGAATGGAGAATTTAAACATAACTAGATCCTTTATTTTCTCTCTACTAGATAAACCATGATAAATATGACCATTTATATATGACAATGTAAGTAGTATATTCTACTGAAGTGTGTTTCTAGAACATTGTGAATAATGCATCTTAACAAGTTTTAATTAAGTTTAGTAATGTCATATAGTAAGTTTTAACTTTCTATTGTCTTTCTATGAAACGTGAAAGTACCTTTTATTTCATATTTTATACTTTCTCTTAGAATAGCTTATTCTTTTCTAGGTAATATGAAAGCTAACAGTTGTGTTAATTTTCCATATTAGCATCAATGTGTACAAATATCAAATAGTTTTCATAAGATAACCCATAAATAGGGGTTCCATGAAATTTTCCAAAACAGAATAATCATTTCCAATTATTATTATGAGGTGGAAACAGCTAACCAGTCAAAAATAGATTCAGGAAAAGCACAATTCACCTGGAACATTTATTTTCTTTAGAAATAGTAAGGGATTTAAGATAATATAGCATATTAAGATTAGGTGATAGACTGCAGTTTGCACAACTGTGGAAAAGATTTAGGATCTGATATCGGAAAGGACAAGTGTTTTTTTAAAGGGCCAGTGGAGAGCCCCAGAGTACTACATTAGTTGTATGGGGATCATTAAGAATTAAGAGATCATATATAAGGTTTGCCCACAAAGAAATAACTTCTTTTCTATTTGCCATTTGCTTATTAGACCTGAAAAATCACAAAGAACAAAAGTTGGAAGTAAATAGGAAAACAAGATGAAACAAAAAATAACTCAGACAGCTGAATAGAATTCAAAATAAGCATGCATAGTTTAACTGGCATGACAACGAATACGCTCCTCAAACAGGAATGAGTGCCAATGTTTATAACATTGCCAATTCCAAGTAGCCGCCAAAAGTCCATAGTAAATGGCACCATTATAAATTTATCTCAGACACCTAGAAAGCAACAACAATGCTAGCAATTGCTGATAGATGTGATCCAGTGAACATCCACATGTTAAACCTCCAGCTGCCTCAGGAACAAAGCCATGCTGCCTGTTCTTGGTGATGTTATACCGTTAAGTAACTAAATTCCCCACTACAATCAATCCAAAAATAAAGAATCACTCTAATCTGGCCTCACTTACCAGTATTGTCACAGTCCCTAGCACAGTAGCCTATTGAATTAATAAATTCTTTCAAATGTGAGTGAATCCAGTCAATGCATTTGAAATTGACTGACCTGGGAAATTTACCACTAAGCTGGACAGTTCAAATTGTCTTTTCATATTTCACTGTGTAATCACTATCATAGCTTCTTAATGGAAAGGCTTCTTTACAAGTAGGAAGACCTGTTGTGGGGTCACCCAGGATGGGGCCATCTAGAGACCTCATTAGCTTGGAGATGCCAATGAGGCATGAGAAGGCCAATGGGTTCGTTATAGCTCTTCTATTTGTTGTCTGCTGCCACACCCTGCTTAATTCAGTTTCTTTGTATGCAAAATAGAAAGAAAAGTTGTACCCACCCTACGGTTTAAATAAAACATACATAAAACATTTTGAATACTGTAAAACATTAAGCAAATAAAGTTATTATTATAGAACTTTATAGCAAGGAAGAAAATGTGTTATTTGATTAAATCTGATACTACTTCTAAAATTCTACTGAATTGATGTTGATGATAAAAACGTATTTTAATTGAAAACTATTCTTAAATGGTGTGGCGCTGTAGGTTAATGTGCTGTATTGCAAAGTCAGTTTGAACTGAAAGATCGGCAGTTCAAGCTCACCAGCCCCTCCTTGCAAACCATATACAAGGTCACTATGTCTCATAACCAACTTGATGGCACTTTACAACAACAACAATTTTTAATGGACCTCTGGAGCTCTGATAGCTTAGTGGTTAGGAATCAGGCTGCTAACCTCAGGAACAGCAGATTGAAATTACCAGTTGTTCACGGGAGAAAGATGAGGCTTTCTGATCCGGAAGAGATTTACAGCCTGGGAAACCCTATAGGTCGCTATGAGTGGAACAGACTCCACAAGCACATAACTACCACCAACCACCACCAAGCCATTAATGGAGTCCTGGTGTGGCACTGTGGGCTAATGCGTCAGACAGCAAAGTCATTTGAACTTCAAGATCAGTGGTTCAAGCTTACCAGCTGCTCCTTGGAAACCCTCTATAGGGTTGCTATGGGTAGGAATTGACTCAGACAGCACTTAACAACAACAAGAAGGCATTATTGGAGTCCTGGTAAGGCTCTGTATGTTAATGCGCTGGACTGTAAGGTCGGTTTGAACTGCAAGGTTGGTGGTTTAAGCTCACTAGCCGCTCCTCGGAATCCCTACACAGGGTCACTATGGGTCTGAACGGACTTGACGGCACTTAATAACAACAACAACGCATTAAGGGGAGTCCAGGTGGTGCTATAGAATAAGCCCTGGAATGCTAAATACAAGGTCATCATTTCAAACCCACCAGCTGTTCTGTGAGAGAAAGATGAGGTTTTATGCTATCACAAAGATTTCTTGTTGTTTAGTATTGTCGACTTTGTTTCAACCCACAGCGACCTGAAAACTTATACAGGAGAGCTATAAGTTAGAACTGACTCATGGCAGTAAGGTGAGTTTTAAAGCTATTAAGTGGGTGTGATGGTACAGTGTATTAACCGCTGGCCTGCTAACAACAAGGTCGGCAGTTCACAACCACTGCTCAGTGAAAGAAAAATTAATTTACCTGATTCCTTAAAGATTATACTTTCAGCAACCCTAAGGAGTCCTGGTGTGGCGCTGTGGGTTAATGCGCCAGACTGCAAAGCTGTTTGAACTGCTAGGTTGGCGGTTCAAGCTCACCAGCTGCTCCTCGGAATCCCTATACAGGGTCGCTATGGGCCGGACCGGACTCGACGGCACTTAACAACAAAAACAACAAGGAGTTAGTCTACTCTGTCCTACTGAGTCACTATGGAGTCGTGGATAACGATATGACAATGGGTGTGGGTTTGGGTTTGAGTTTTGGTATAAGCCATTAAAGTGTGTAATAAACATGCTTGTTGGTTCTACTTTTTGTGTACCCTTTGTTTCCAAGAATTGAAAAATAAATAAACATTAAGGAGGAAAACAAGCATCTTTAAAACTATATCTCTATCAATTAATACAGCATTATACCATCCTCAAATCAGTCTGTGTGGGAAATGAGAATTTCAACTCTTAAAATGCAGCCAAAGAGTTTCCATAGGCAAATACATTTGCATTGGAATCTTTCACATAAATTGAAAAAAGGATACATGATCTTTTTTCCCCATCTAAAAACAATGCCATTTAAAACATCTGAATTATTCCAGATAAACAGTCTGAATGCAAATCAACAGCACCGCATTGAGTGCAACCATTATAAAATAATGCAAATTGTAAACTAATCCCAGCTGCCAAGATACACAAATAATTTTGGTAGCATAAATGCAAAACAAATTTTCTTGTTAATTCTAAATTTCTTGAGAAACAAATCTTACGTCTCTTACAGACAAAAGAAAAAATATGTGGATGAAACAACTTCAATCATAACTAGACAGGATATTTACTTGCATAATTATGTGCACACATATTTTCTCAAACCTGTTATAAATTACAGACATAAGTATTTTACAGATAAAGAAAACAGCCTAGATAAGGCCCAGTAGGAAACAAGCAATTAATCCATTATAAAATGTTTAGATTGATTTTTTTGGACTATGTGATGCAGCTGTATGAAAAAATTATCTACTTTTTGATGATCCAAATGAAAATTAATTGTTAGACTCATCCTAGACAGACTGAAAGTTCACTCACATTACAAAACCAGAAAACTGTTCAATAACCTGAAACAATCTCTGTAGTTTAAACAGAAGGAAAATTAGTATGCCATTCCTGGACAGGCTTTCTTCAGGTGTCAAGCAGCTGCTTACAACAAGGTAAAGGCTTTCCCTTCAGGAAGCCTTAGGCAAAACTGGGGAAGGGTCAAATGTTTGTCTGCTGAGCCCATTGTTATTGTTGTTAAGTGCCATAGAGTTGGTTCCAACTCATAGAGACCCTGCATAGGGTTTCCAAGGAGCAGTTTTTGTTACATGCTATGGAGTCAGTTCCGACTCATAGAGACCCTGTACAGGGTTTTCGAGGCTGTAAATCTTTACGGGAACAGAAAGTCTTATTTTTCTCCCATGGAGCAGCTGGTAGTTTCGAACTGCTGACCTTGAGGTTCGCAGCCCTATTAGTAACCACTACACTATCAGAGCTCCTTAAGGAGCAGTTGGTGAGCTTGAAATGTTGACCATGTGGTTGAAACTGACTTTGCAATCCAGTGCATTAACCCGCAGAGCCACACCTGCTGAGCCCAAGATCCCCTTTTTTTAGACACTAAGGATACCTTGTATGGCATCTTAGGATAAGACTGCTAACCACAAGATAGCAGTTCAAACCCACCAGCAACACCTCACAAACCCTACACAGGGTCTCTGTGAGTCAGAACCAACTCGACAGCACTTAACAACAATGAATGTTTCTAGGATGTTACCCTCAAGCACTTAGGTGCATATATGATCAAAACTTACTCTTTGCAGTATTGCTTATGATTTTTTGCTAAGGATGTGGATGTCAGACAGGGATGGAGAAGCAAATGTCATTTAGCATGTATTCTATTCTAGGTTCTTAGCCTGTTTCATATGTTGCTATTCCATGAATTAACCAGAATTAACCAGAAGCCAATTTTAATAAAGGTTAGGATGTGCTGGAAAAGGGAGTAACATATAAGATCTTCATCATTATCTTTCACTAAACATGTTGCCCCCTTGGGGGGGGTGGTGGTGGTGGTAAATACATCACATTCCAGAGAGATTTGTGTTTCATCAAGAGACTAAAAACAACAACAACAACAAAAACACTGGTTACCCTATTTGAGAAATAAAAGATGAAAAGACCCAGGATAATCCAAAAATATTGGTAGTAATGTTTCAGTCTTCTACATGTCCTTCCCTCTCTTCCTAAGTTTAAAGAACTTACAATTTGTGAAGATAAGCAAGTTAGAATCAATTATTTTCCTTATCCTTTCTTCATTTTGCTAAGATTCCACCATTCATTCCTTTATTTATGCATTCATTCATTTGAGTCATGTCCTAGGCATTCTATTAGTTTGGAGGTTTTCACTATAACCTAGGTGTCTGGCTATCCCCAGAAATATTAACTCTGTTTTCACCCCTGACCAACCTTACTATAAATATCTGATAGTATCTCTCTGTGTATTCTTAAAATCCTCCAGCAGCAAAACCATTGGCCAACAATGTAGATGGAAGATTTATTAAGAGTCAGAGAAGGTAAACATCACATATGCCACAGTCTTCCACCTCCAACATGTTCCTAAATCATGTTTATTTGTCACAGTGTCTGTCCTTAAGTATCTAACCATATACTCCTTCACCATGATCCTCCTTCAATTCAGTCCTAGCCTTGCTCACTAGCTACCTCAGTCAGGATTTCTCTGCACTTAGTCTTACCCCAAATCGTTCATATTTTTATTCATGAAAAGTTGTTTTGCCTCAACTTCTTTAGTCTTGAATATTTAAGCCCAAGCATTTTGGAAGCCAAAGGACATATAAGGGTTAGGACTTACCCTCCTTTTGCTAAGTAACAATAATTACATTGACAACATTCTGTTGCCTTCAGGAAGTTCAGAGTTCAATGAGGAAAAACAGATATGCATTTAATAAAGTATTTTGTGATAAATTCTAAAATACACATTGAATATACTGCTCTGGTGCTGTAGGATAAGCTAATCACAAAGTTGGCAGTTCAAACCCACCAACCGCTCCTTGGAAACTCTATATAGGACTGCTATAAGTCAGAACTGACTTGACAATCCTTAGCAACAACAATAGTATCACAGAAGGAGGCCTTCTGTGCTGCACTGGTTAAGTGCTCAGCTGTGACCCAAATGATCAGCAGTTTGAAAACCCACCAGCTGCTCTGCAGGAGAAAGATATGGCAGTCTGCTTCTGTCAATATTACAGTCTTAGACATCTTATGGGTCAGTTAGACTCTGCCCTACAGGGTTGCTATGAGTTGAAATTCATTTAAAGGCAATGGGCCTGATATGGGGTTGAAACATAGAGTGTCTGGCTAGGAAGTCAAGAAATATATGCAAGAAAGTGTCAGGAATCTTGAAAAACAGGTAAGAGTTTTCTAGGGTATAAAAGTATAAGGGGCTGCTCTATGGGGAGAGAACACATACAAATGCAAGGAGACAAGAGAGGTCAGAGCATGAATTGGAACCAGGAGCTCTCTGCCTGAGAGACAGCAATTAAAGCAAACAGAATACTGCAGATGTTTGCTTTCTACCAGCTCTACTTCACAATTCACCTATTTCTTTGCCCTCATGCACCAGCCACCTCCATTGCTGCAAAGTAGCTCTCTATCTCCCCATAGCAGAAGACTGTGCTGGCTGCATACATGTGGGCACAACTGTAAAGGAATAAATTAGTAGTTTCATCTTAAATTCTGTGCTCACGTTTCCCCATTTAACTAAATAACTTTAATGATCTTTGGCACCATGCTTGTGACAAACTTTCTTTAAATGCCATTATCAAAATAATGATTTTGCTAAAGAGTATACATAGTAAAAATCATTATTCCAGTAGATGGAGCAGAGGTGACATCAGAATAGCTGAGCATTGCCTGGACTGAATATCTAGAAGTCCACACACTCTGCAGAGCCGCAAAATGGAAAAAAGCACATTTGAGAGTAAAGATTGAACATTACTGAATACTGCTCAACTAATCACCTAATTTGGACTTAGAAAGTTTCACATCCTATTCAAACTGAAGGGGAAAACACCTTAGGCAGATACCAAAATGATTCCTTAAAGAAACATTTATATTTTAGAACAAGAAAGCTGTAATTTTGATTTGTTTAAAAGTCTCACTGCGGTGCTTCACAATCATTCTACATAACACAGACAAGGCTAAAATTCTTAGTAGAGCCTGTAAATGCATGGCTACTTCAATCTCCCACTGATGGTAATGTGTGTGCTTTTTTCCTTCCTAGACAGTTCACGAATCGTGTGATTGCCTGATATGGAATTATTAAGAAATAGATCAATAAACACAGCAGTCTACAGGTTTAAAACCTCTGCCTACACAATATACCTGTGAATAAAGTTACAGTTTAGAAATTATAACAGCAGAGAGCTGGCCATGCAGACTCATACTTAGGGACATATTAGCAAGTTGAATTACACACATTTAAAGGAAACTATGGAGAAGCTGATATTTTGATTAGTCATTTCAACTGTTACTTATCAGCTAAACATCTTCAATCTCATGAAATCACTTAAGTCTTATGGGAGTCAAGAAAGAACAATTCCATCTGGGGTTATATAAAATAATAATTATAAGAATAATCTCTCATAGTTATTGGAAAGAGGGAAACTGATCTTGTTTTTCCCAAGAGTCAACCATGGGTCTTGTTCTGTTACTACTCAAAAAGCAAATACTGTTTAAGACACAAGCAAAGTAGGATTAGCTCAAGAATTTTATAAAAGAATAGATTTGATATTTCATAAAAATGGCCCAACGCAGTAAGCAGAGAAAACCAAAACTCTGTTGGAACAGAATTTCACCAGCTTTCTGACCAATGAAAGAGTCCATTAGCTACATAAAGTCTAAATTTAAGAGTTAAGAGCATGAGCCAATTTAAACTGTAGCTCTGCCACCATCCAGCTATATAAACTTGGAAGAGATACTCTTTCTTGCTTTTAGTTTCCTCATTGCAAAATGAAAATAATAAAACCTCTTATAAACAGTGAGAGTAAAGACTAAATTATATTAAGCACACACACAAAAAAAACATTAGTTACCATTATTGAGAGTGAGATATACGTTGAAAACTGCAGTTATAGATGTTAACCCCAAAGCAACATCTTCTGATAATAGTCATATTCTATCCCAACTTATTTTGAAGATACCTTCATGGTAACCAAACAAAGTGAAAGAAAACAACAATAAACAACTTTATAATTTTATGTATGGGGAAATGTGCCTTCCTTATTCCATAGTTTATCAAGCTTCATTCACATAATTTACTCATGTATATTAATAAGTTCTGAATTGAAACATCAAAAATATTTTCACTAAATTTCATAAATTTATATTTTTACTATAACTTTATATATCCATTTTGATACACATTTTACAAATATGTAAATATGTGTGTCTTGGTCTGATGACTGCAGAGTCAGCAGCTCAAATTAGCCAGCCCCTCAGCAGAAGAAAGATGGAGCTTTCTGCTCTCATAAATATTGACAGCCTTGGAAACTCTACGCAGGGTCAATATGAGTCAGAAACAACTTAACGGCACACAATAACTTTAAAGAAAATCAGATTATTGACTCAGCATATAGACTGAATAAGTATGGTGAGAAGATACAACTCTGACACACACCTTTCCTAATTTTAAGCTACACAGTTTGCCCTTGCTGTTTGAATAATTATCTCTTAGTCTACGTGCAGATTTTGCATTGTCAAAGAGTTCTGGAATTTCCATTCTTTGCAATGCCATCTATAATTTGTTAGGATCCACAAGTCAAATGCCTTTGTATAGTCAGTGAAATACAGGTAAACATATTTCTGGTATTCTTTTCTTTCAGCCAAGCTTCATCGGACATCAGCAACAATATCTCTCTTTTTTTTTTAAATTAAATGTTTTTATTTTGCATTGAGTGAAAGTTTACAGGGCACATCATCAGCTTCACATTCAACCATTCATATAGCTTGTTTCATTACATTGATTATTATCCCCACCATATATCATCAGTTTACAGTGTTTCTCTCTATCCTCTTTAGCTTTTTTTTTTTTTGGGGGGGGGGGGACTTGCCTTTTTTGGAATTTACAGTCTTCGGCTTTTAGGGAAGGTTTTTACATTTGTCTGTGGATATCCAGGGCTTATGTATGAGATTACTAACAAGCATTACTGAATAATCAGATGAGGGACAGTTTGCTATGTCTACTAGGTGGCTAGAGTCTGATCCTCAGAGCCTATGGTTTGGACGGTCAACAACGCTTGGGCCCACAGGGGCTTGGCCTCCTGACCGGGTCTGCACTGTCTGCATCTGAATCCTCCTTATTTATTGATTGTTTAAGGGACGCTGCCTGTCTTAGGTGGTCAGTGCGAATTCCTCAGTCTTACCAGTCATTGAGACTCATTGCAGCATGGCAATGGCTCTGTCTTAAGTAGCCGAGGTTCCACGTGATCCTTACCCAAGCAACAATATCTCTTATTCCACATCCTTTTTTGAATCTGTCTTGAATTTCTGGCAATTCCTTGTTGATGTGCTACAGCAACTACTTTTGAATTATCTTCAGCAAAATTTTGTTAGCATGTGATATTAATGATATTGTGCAATAATTTCAGCATTCTGTTGGATCACCTTTCTTTGGAATGGACATGGCACTGTCCTATCAGAAGAGATAGTGGTTTTCAGCCATTCTCCAGTGTTGTATCTGTTTGTTGTTGAAATATCTGATTTGACATTCTCTTCATTGCTGGAGCCTTCTTTCGTTTTGGGGTTTTTTTGGCCAGTGCTAAGGAGCTCTGCACCAGACTGCAAAGCCATTTGAACTGCAAGGTTGGTAGTTCAAGCTCATCAGCTGCTCCTCGGAAACCCTATACAGGGTTGCTATGGGTGGGACCTGACTTGACAGCAAATAACAACAACAACAACAAGGAGCTCTGGTAGCGTAGTGGTTATGAATTGGGCTACTAACCTCAAGTCGGCTGTTCGAAACTACCAGTGGTTCCGTGGGAGAAAGATGAGGCTTTCTGCTCCCGTAAAGATTTGCAGCCTCGGCAACCCTATGCAGGGTCACTATAAGTCAGAACCAACTCTACGATATTTAACAACAACAACCAACAACAGGTCCTGGTGTGGTGCTGTGGGCTAATGCATCAGACTGCAAAGTCATTTGAACTACAAGGTCAGTGGTTCAAGCTCACCACTGCTTGTTGGAAACCCTATACAGGGTTGCTATGGGTTGGAATCAACTCGATGGCACTTAGCAACAACAACTACCAACTACCAGAGTGCCGCTTGGACTTCTTCCTTCAGTGGCATCAGTGTTTGGTCATAACTGAAGATCAATAACTTATTTTTGGTTTCATGTTTTCTGTTGTTTCACTAAAATCCTCATAAAAACTAGTAGATTACATGAAATTCTTTTTGTCAAACCAAAACATCTGAAAGCTAGTGGTAATATTTTTTGCTGTTTCTGCTGTGTTTTTATTCATAACTTGATATAATGTAGAAAACATGATCACTGTAAGATCCAAGTCAACTTTGTACTGTGAAAGTTCATCACATTTATAATCAAAATTTCCTTTTTTTGTCTATATAGTTGCAAGTTGTGAATCAAAAAATGTAACTTTATTCAGTTTTATAGAGAAATCAAGTAAATTTATAATGATGTGAGTTTGCTCTTGTGATGGGTCTAAACTAATATGGAGTATATTTTTGATAACTTGTCCAAAATACAAATGGAGCTTTGATTGCTGTATTAGTTTCCTACTGCTGCTTTAACGAATTACCACAAACTTTAGTTGCTTAAAAAGTATATTTGTATGCAAACATATTACACACAAATCTCAGAGATATTGTGAGTTTAGTTACAGATCACCACAATAAAACAAGTATTGCAAGAGAGTGACACAAAATTTTTGTTTTTCCAGTGCCTACAAAAGCTATATTTATACTATGTCATAGTCTATTAAGTATGCACAGAATTATGAAAAAGTCTGAAATATTTTGAGAATTGTTAAAATATGACACAGAGACACATGGCTGGGAAAATGGTGCCCATAGACTTGATTGATGTAGGGTTGCCAAAAATTTTCCATTGGTAAAATTACACTATTTGCAAAATGCAATAAAGTGATGTGCAATAAGATGATTATGGCTGTATATCATAGTTCTATTGGTCTGAATTCCAAAATATGAGTCTCCATGGGTTAAAATCAAGGTGTCAACAAGGATGACTTTCTAGAAGCTCTTGGGGAGAAACTACTCTCATTGTTTGGCTTGTGGTCCCCCTTCACATCCAAATTTCCTGACGGCTGATTGAGTTTCTCATGGCATATTAGGACTACATTAGGACTACTTAGCTATGCCATGGTTTTCTTTCTATTTTATAGTCAGCTGATTAGCAAACTTGGTTCCCTTTGCTATTTTTAATTTCCTGTTGTCATGTAATAGTATGGAATCTTGGTGTGGCACCATAGTACCCAATCGTAAGGTCAGTTTGAACTGCAAGATTGGTAGTTCATACTCACCATCCATTCCTTGAAAACCCAATACAGGGTCACTATGAGTTGGAACAAACTTGATGATACTTAACAATAGCACAACTACATATAATAGTATAAAGGAGTTTCAGAAAATTCAGGGAAAGTGCAATCAAATGATAATGGAATATTTCCATGATTTTTTAAAAATGCTTTATTGTGAATGATGTGATAGTTTACATGGGAGAACATTAGCTTTACATTCATCCTATCGTATATTATTTCATTGTCATGGTTACAATCCCCTCCATGCATCATCAACCAACCAAAGAGTATACCCTGCAAGCCTGACCCCCGGTCATCAGCACACAGCCCCTCTCCAGCTCTGGGTTTAAAGTCCCCAGCCGCTGCATCTCTCCACATCATTGCTTCTGCCTCCATCTCTGGCATCACTGCTTCTCTGGGTAGGGTCCAGCTCTCCACTCTTCTCCCTTGATGGTCCCAGGGACTTCCACTCCTAGACTGCAAAGTTAATCACTCCCCTCCTTTTGCT
>NW_006408626.1:9281398-9283252 GCF_000296735.1 Chrysochloris asiatica
TTTTTTACTGAGTCTTTGGGGTTTTCTATATGTTTTCATGAATTCTTGAAGACCCCTTATAATCATTTGTTCTGGGATTAGAAGTTGGACATCTATTGTTGTTAAGTGCTTTCAAGTTTGTTCTGACTCAGCAACCCTGTATAGGGTTTCTGAGGAACAGCTAATGTGGGTTTGAACTGCCAGTTTTGCAGTTAGCAGTCCAGTGCTTATCTAAAGTACCATACCAGGAATACTAGGCATCTATGGTGGTGGTGGTGGAAGTGTGCCATGGAGTCGGAACTAACTCATCGTGACCCTGTACAGGGTTTCCGAGGCTGTAAATCTTTACTGGAGCAGAAAGCCTCATCTTTCTCCTGTGGAACAGCTGGTAGTATCGAAGTGCTGACCTTGTGGTTCTTAGCCCGATTCGTAACCACTACGCTATGGGAAATCATTATTCTGCCTTTTACATTATCAGCATATTTGGTAGACAGTGCAAATGGCAATGGTTTTAAAACTTTTGAACAAAGAAACTGTAAAGATATTACCTGATAATTAGCCTGCATACCTTGAACACAACACTGCTAATGGGGTGTTGTTTGCAACCACTGATATTTAAGATTTCAAAATGAAAACTGTGGGTCTCTAAAAGTTGGTCTTTCTAATATTTGCACTTTAAGTTCAAAAGATTTATCTGGGTTGGAAACATATATGTATATGGGAATTAAAAATACACCACATTCTTTGAGCTATTTTTTAGCTGCTTATATTATTACAATACCATATTGCAATTGTCTATAGTCCTACTAAATAGTGAACATTCTGAATAAAAGGATATATGAGGGGGCTTCATGGGAAAACATTCATAGGGAAATTCCATTATCTTTTAAATCCAATTTCCCACAAAATTTTTGAAACCTTGTATCTATCTTTTTTCTCTCAGTACCTTCTAGTGTCTGATATATAATTGTTGCTGTTGTTAAGTGTCAACATGGTATATAATAGGCTCACAATAAATAATTATTGAATGAATTTGCCTTTAAAATTTTAAGAGTATTTTTAAAATATTATATTTCATGGATATATAATATATAAAAGAATAAGATAATTAAGAGAATGGGTTTTGAAATAGTACAATCTTTTATATAAAAGGTGAACTGTCAGCTTTAAAAAATTACTTTTAGAAATAGTTCTCTTTCAGAAACAAATATTAAAAAAGATGTTTCAAGGACAAGAAAGCACTTTGTACACACAAGCATGAAATTCATACCACGCAAGTTAACAGGAGACCATATGTCAAATTTGCAAGGAAATGTTACAGATTTATTTCAGTTATATAAGGAAATGGAACTACTTGTGTAAAGATAATTTCAGTATCAAGTACTAAATGAATTGCTGCCAAACTGATTAATATAGTTAAAAGTTGTTATCTTTGAAATTTTTATCAGGAGCTAGGTGGAAAATGCTTTTAAAAAGTAAGAAATCAGTCAAGAGGTATGTACCAATAAAGGAGCTCTGGCGGTATACGGGGTTACATATTGGGCTGTAACTGCAAGATCAGCAGTTTAATTTTCTGCTCCTTTAAAACAACTTTCTGCTCCTTTGAAGATTTACAGGGTCGTCATGAATTGGAACAAACTTGAGGGCACATAACCACCACCATATAACAATTAACATCCATGTAAAAGCTAAAACGTTAATGAATCAGATTCATCCCTTTAAAATGTTATTTAGCCCTTAATGGATTACTACAACTCATTTGAGTCGCTATTTCATTTTCTTACTTTAGAATGGAAACAATTTCAGGCTTACCTTCTGAGAGAAAATAACACTCTTAATGAAAATATAAAAATAATCTTAATATAATTTCAGGTT
>NW_006408626.1:9283966-9284692 GCF_000296735.1 Chrysochloris asiatica
CCTTAAATTAAAAAAAAAAAAAAAAAAAAACCAATGAAACTCAATTCTAGTCTGTAACACCTGGGATGGCCATGAGTCAGAATAAACTCAACAGCAAAATGTTTAGCTTTGATTTTTAAGTGCATAATGGATCCTGTGAGTGGTAATTCAAGGCCACCCAGAGATATCTAGGAAGAAAAGCCTGGAAATAGATTTCTGAAGAATCAGTCATTGAAAATCCTATGGAGCAAAATTCTATTCTGACATACACGAGGTTGCCTGGAATCAGAATCATCTTGACAGAAACTGATTATTTTATGCACATGATACAGTTGAAACCAAAATTGTTAAAATTATTTTTAAATGATTTTCTAAACCAATATACTATCAAACTTTTCCTAAGAAAACTAATCTCATGCTGAGCAGATTACCCAGAAAGCCATTATTTACTTTTTATTTTGGAGGGAGGAGAATTTAAGGAGAAAACATGAAAAAATAACTCAAGATTTGTACCCATCAATTTTCTGTCCTATTTCTCCCTTGGCTAGAACTTAGAATCTCAACAAGACTCTTTATTTATATCTGTAATCCACTGGGTTATAGATGAACAGCTCCCAAATATTATAAAACAGTTCATGATATGAGGTTTTATTCTCCCATTGTATAGCTGCTGTTAGATTATTTAACTGTCCTAATTCTTTTATTAGGAGCTCTGGTAGCGTAGTGGTTACGAATCGGGCTGCAAAC
>NW_006408626.1:9284820-9295226 GCF_000296735.1 Chrysochloris asiatica
ATGGCACATAACAACAACAACAACAATTCTTTTATTGGTCTTGCACCCTAAGCAAAGCTTCCTCATAAGGAAAAGAAAACAACAGAGAATAAATTCTGAGACTAATCACATTCATTAAACAGTTTCATTGGAAAAATAAAAATTGTGGTAGTTGCATCTATTCTGCTTTAAAGAGACCAGAAAGGAATGGAATAAAGTGCCTCTAACTAGACCCGGCATCCAGCCACTCACTAATATGTGATTTCTAATTACTTTTGTAGTTTGTCACTGTTTAACACAATCAAGTCTAATTGACTAGAAAATTTTGGTTAGATTGTACTAAGCTATGACTAAATTTTTACTGTTATTATTCTGGTTTCTTTGCGAACATCTTAACTTTACTGCATCATTAAACTTTAAATTAGATTTTGATAATAAGAATATTTTATAAAAATTTTCAAACAACTGCAATATCACACAAGAACTACAGCATTTTAAATTCACTGTCATATCTTTTGTTGTAAAATTTAATTCATTCTCATTCTTTCAGTGTTATTAAAAACAATGGCACTTTGATTTTAATTAAGCATTTCATTTGAAGGCCTTGACTAGTAAATGCCAAATGTTAAAGGTGAATCTATGTTAAGTGGTTATCAGAGCACCTCTCCTAGCATGAAGGGAATTCAAGTCTGAAGGTTGTTCCTTTCAGAGCCCCTGATGAGGTGTACATACAAGTAAGGTGGAAATTAACTACCTCAATATAGAAACTTACATTTCTTTATATCCACACTGAGAACCAGTGAGTTAAGCAATGGGACTAACATTCCTGTCATTAATCCTCTAAAAATAGGATAATGATGAAGAAGTAACCTGGTTTGTTGCTTAAAAATCTATTTCATTCATATATTCTATGTTACCAAAGCTTTACAAATAAGCACACATGATCTTTTTTATTTTTTAAAGAGAATAAACAGATGTCTCAATCATACTGATATTTATATTTATAGATTAAAATTATCCCACGCAACATATTAAGGAGTCCTGGTATGATGCTGTGGGATAATGCACTAGAACCACAAGATTAATGTGAACAGCAAAGTCAGTGGTTCAAATTCACCAGCTACTCCTCGGAAACCCTATACATGGTCACTATGAGTCAGAACCAACTTGATGGCGCTTAACAACAACAACACATAAAACATACTATGACATGAGATAACTCCATTAGGAAGTCTCACCATATAACTTTACTCTGTTTAGATTTATTATGTGTCTTTCTTGTTTTCCCCAATATACACATGTAGTGCTTTCAAAGGATATAAAGCATGCTTACAAAAAGGAGTTAATATTGTTTGCTAGCATAAGATGTTAGTCAAAGAATGAATACAACCAGTTCTGATTAGTAGACTATTAATAACTGAGTCTTTGAGATCTGACTTGGCTATCAAAGAGCTCGACAGCAATATTCAAAACAATTAAACTATGGCTGGTCTATAACACACCTGAAATTATGAGATTGTCACAGGGCCATTAATATCTCCTGCTATACATAAGGTCATCATAAATTAGAAAATCCTCAAGATTAATTGATAGCAACAATAACATCAAGATTAAAATAAAAAACATTTTAAAGCATTGTTGTGTATTATATATTTTCTCTGCATTATATATTTTCTCTGCTGAAGTATAAGTTTGAAAGCAGTAAAAAGTGCTAAATGGAAATAAACACACACCACTGCTATGGCGTGTGGAACTGTGGGCTGATGCATCAGACTGCAAAGTCGTTTGAGCTGCAAAGTCAGGGGTTCAAGCTCACCAGCTGCTCCTTGGAAAAACTACACAGGGTCGCTATGGGTCAGACTGCACTTAACAACAACACTGCTATATGGAGGAAAATAAAGGCAAAGGTAAGAGTAAAAAGTAATGGAACTAGGAATGTTTGAGGGGCTTTCAAAAAGTCCGTGGAAAAAGGAATGAAAAAATAATGGACTTTTTCCCCAGTTTGTAGCCCACTCATATGCTAGAAAATAAGCTTGTTTAAGATAGGATGCTTTATATATATATATTGCTTTATACAAATATTGGTTAAATACAAATATAAAGAAATGAGAACTTTCTGTACTTCTTAAAGAATGTTAAAATAACTCCCAAATAACTGGTATTATTCACTTTCTTTGGTCAGTCACTTGTTTTTAGTGAAAATACCAGTTAGGAAAAAGTTCCTCACCAATAGTTTTCTGACTACGTTCTCTTCTTAGCTCACAGATTTCATTTCATGTCAGTGAATGAAATAAAAATGACTCAGAAAAAAATATTAAATTGATGAAATTGTAACCAAAAAATCATGTAAGTACATTTTATGGACAAAAATCACTTCTTTCCCTAAGCATTATAAGAGTCAAACAAAAAGCAATTTATTTTCATTTACTCATTTATTTTTCATTAACAGATGCTAGGTATACTACGAACAATTTGCATAGTAACAACATTTTATCGCCACAATATTGAGTTGGAAATGAACTTAGACTTTATTCAATCTAACTACCAAATTCAAAGGGCCACCCCATTTCTATTTCTACCATAACCTTGCAATTCAGTCACAACTTACTATTTTGGTAAGCTTTAAAATGTTAAAATCTGAATGGCTTTAGAATGGACACAGCCTCTTTCCCCACAGACTTACCATCTGCTACTCTCTCACATCTTGCTGCTTTATACAGTTATATTATCTGCCTGGTCCTTCAAGACAAGTGGATTTATCACCCTTACCTCATTTAATCTTACCACTTTACTTTCAAAGTGAGGGACTGCTCAGAAAAGTTAAATGGTTCACCCAAGTTTCTAAAGTATGTTGGCAACCACATTGGGTCTTCTGAGGTTTCCTGGCTTCTGGTTATGTGTTGCAATTTGTGCCTTAGTGTCATGCACTTCACGTAAAGTTTTCTATATAGTCAGCATGAAGGAACATTTGAAAATTGATGGTACCTCACTGGTTGATAGAAAAAAGTATTTCAATCACACACTGACATCATCTTCTAAAAAAAACTAAGAGAGTAACAGGAAGAATGATACACTCAATTTAGGACTTATCTTCTCAGTCTAATGCTTAAATGTATGTTCAAGGTCCACAGGTGGTAGTCATATGCAAAGATGTGTATCCAAGAGTCCCAATATTTTCAGCAAATAACACACACATTGTATGTTTTTGCCCAATGTACCCTCTTCCCAAGATATTTTCATAAATTCACTAAGCTGTTTTACAACAGTATAAAACATTAGCACAGCATGCTTACAAAAGTATATTGGAGGAGTGTGTGGTTATCGAAAAAGGTATAATGTACATATCACTTGTATAAAAATGTGGCCAAATCGGAATAAGTAAATAATATGAAGCCATTCTTTCCTGTGACACAAGTTTCATTAATACCATTTTGAAAGAGATCAGTGGACCAGTTCCTTAAAAAAAACAACAACACTGCCACCAAGTCAAATCCCAACTCAGAGCAACCATATAGGACAGAGTAGAACTGTGCCACAGGGTTTCCAAGGCTGTAAACCTTTACAGAAGCTGTGGTCGTTTGGAACTGCTGACTTTCTAATTAGCAACTGAGCATGCAAACTCTGGGTCACCAAGCTCCTCAGTGAGCCAGCTAAAACTGAAAAAATGAAGCTAATTTGATGTTACAATAAAATATACAATTGTATTAATAATACTCGATACACTCAGAGGCAAGAAGGCTAGGGCAATTTCAATAGCCCTGGTTTTGGAGGTAGTTGCGTGCCACTGAGTCAGTTCCAAGTCACAGCACTTCTTTTTGGGTTTCTGAGGCTGTACATTTTCAAGGGAGCAGAAAGTCTCATCCTTCTCCCACAGAGCAACTGGTAGATTCGCACTGCAGACCCTGCGGTTAGCAGCTCAGCTCATGATCCATTATGCTGAGAGGACTCCTTCTATTAAAATATTTTGGTAATACTATCTAAAATCAATGGACTTAAAGCTATGAAATAAAGAGTAAAAGTTAGAATACATAAAATTTTGTCTCAGAATAATGCTTGCATTTTTGTGTTCAAAATTAGCAGTTATTGCCAAGTCACTTTGTTAAAAGTTGATTCAAAGAGTAAAAGTCTTATATTCTAATTAGAGCAATTAGGACTTACTTTAATCAAATGATCCTAGTGCAACGAGAGGGTCTTTGCAGGTTACAGGAGACTGACAATCTGAACGCAAAGCTCTTCATCCAGGTGCCTAGCAGTCAAAGCTGATTTCCTGTTTGCAAATCAGAACACAAGAGGTGATCAATTTAAATTTGGATCTGCACCTGATAGTTTATCAGTTGGCTCTTGGATTTTATTCTTTAGTTAATGCTCCCATTTAGTTTTACTTTATTAGTTTGCATGTTTGTTATTTATTTATATTTTCTTGTAAGCAGATTGAAATTCTTCATTACTTTGGGCCATTAAGATTATAAATACTTTTTATATGTCGAGAATAAATGTACATTCAATCATATAAATATTTTCTCTTGCTTCCACTTTTGTGTGTATATTTACACCTTAATTCTGCAAACATAAATAACACACTGTATTTACACAACCTCCCCCCGCCAAAAAAAAATTTTTTTTTTTTAATCCAAACCTACTGCCATCAAGTTGATTCTAACTTATAACAAGCCTATTTATATAGGGTTTCCAAGGCTGTACATCTTTATAAGAGCAGATAGTTTCATCTTTCTCCTGCAGAGCAGCTGGTGTATTTGAACTGCCAACTCTGAGGTTAGCAGCTCAATACCCAATGCATAATGTCACCAAGGTTCTTGTGATTTATATAGAAGAGGTTGAAAAAAGTTTGTAGAAAAACAAACTTGTACTATGCACCAAACACAATAAAAGATAAAGTGGGAGGCATACTAGACATGAAGTCCTTGACCCTTGGGGAGAAAGAGTTAAACAGAAGAATAGATATGTAGTTAAAAAAAAGAAAAAGTATATCTAGAATGAAAATATTAGCTCTTCTACAGAACATTTTTGTGACCTTGAGTAATTTACCTAATTCTTTGCATCTCAATTTCTTCACTTTAAAATTAGAATAACTGAGAGAAATGGAGACATTGTATACAATGTGCCTAGCATGTGTCCCACACATGCTACAGGCAATATTGTTAGTTGCCATTAAGTTGATTCTGCATCATGGTGATCCCGTGTGCTGCACAGTAGAGATGTACATCATAGGGTTTTCAATGCTGTGATCTGTCAGAAGCAGATCACCAGGCTTTTCTTCTAAGCAGCTGAGTGGGTTTGAATCACCAACCATCAGGTTTCTAGTCGAGAGAATAACTGTTTATACCACTTAAGGATTTTTAAGTATATACTGCTGAGTCGATTCCATAGCTACCCTATGTTCAACAGAATGAAATATTGCCCAGTCCCAGACAATCCTCACAATTGTGCTGAGTACATTGTTGCAGCAACAGAGTCAGTCTTCTCATTGAGAATGTTCTTTTTCACTGACTCAGCATCATGTACTTATATAGGGATAACATGGACAAAGTACATTCTTGCTTCTAAGGAACATTCTGGCTCTACCTCTTTTAAACTAGATTTGTTCATTCTTCTGGCAATCCATCATATATTCAAAATCCTTCACCAACACCATAATTCAGGGTCAAAAATTATTTTTTGTTTTTCCTTAATCATTGTCCAGCTTTTACATCCATATGAAGTGACTGAAAATACCATGACTTCAATCAGGTGCACCATAGTCTTCAAAGTGGCTTGTACTAGATGCTCAATAAATGTTTGTTAGTATTATGTACTGTTTTTGATTTTTATGATTTAGGTAGTCTTTCCCTGTTATATGTTATATGTTCTAATTGCAGATTTGGTTTCTCTGTATTTCACAATATTAGATTAATGACAGTAAATGATAATAAAAATAAGGCTACTTATGTTTACTTCCTTTTATTTTCCTATTTTTGTTACTAGGCACCATCGAGTCAGTTCTGACTCATAAAAACCCTGGGCACAGCAGAACAAAACACCTCCCAGTCCTGTGCTAGCTTCACAATTGTCATTATATTTGGACCCATTGTTGATGCCATTGTTTCAATCCATTTCACTGGTGGTCATCCTCTTTTTTCACTGGCCCTCCAATTTTCTAAGCATAATAGCTTTCTCCCAGGATTGGTCCCTCCATACATCATGTCAAAAGTCTCACCATCGTTGAGTCCATAGAACAGTCTGGTTGTATTTCTTCCAAGATAGATTTTGTGTGTGTGTGTGGAAGTCCATGGTGTTTTTCAATATACTTCTCCAAAACTGTAATTCAAATGCATTGATTCTTCTATGGTTTTCCTTATTTGCTGTCCAACTTTCACATTGCATATGAGGCAACTGAAAATACCATGAGCCAAAATATGAAGCACCAACCATTCCTCCCACGGCCCTCCATTCTGCTGGCTTGGTTAACTTGTTGCAACGGCTACACGGAACTCAGACACCATACTCACAGTTACGGGGTTTACTAGGGAAGGGAACGGTCTACAATTTGGGGTCAGAAACGCTCAGAGCAGAGTTGTTCCAGTCACCTATTGATAAAGGTCCACTGAACATACCATTCCATCATAAGCCTCATCCTGAAGGCACCCACGCTCTAGCTCACTGGGTCAGCAAATGTAAGTAGCCCACTCTACAATCAACTTTCCTGCCCAAAGTCACTCAACTTTACTTGCTCCATAGGATAGGAAGTCCACTGCTTTGTATTGTCTTCTGTTTCTTGGTCTGCTGCTCGTGCTTCTCTGCCACTCCTCCAGTGTCCAGTTTTCTCTCCCTGGATTCAGGAGGTTCAATATATAGGGATCTCGTGATCCAAACGACACACTCCACTCTTGGCTCTTCTTTGATGATAGTGAGATTCCCCTAATTGCTTCTGAGATGGTTCATTTTAAACCCATGCTAGAGTTTCAAGTTTTTACAATTATAATAAAAATCTGCTACCATCCAAAGCTGAATCATATAATCCTATCAGTATCTTCTTCTACCTTCTCTTATTCAGAACCAGCAGGGCATAAATGTTGTTTGGTTGGAGTTACATACTATGGCTAGAAGAAACATTAGATATTTCACTACACCATACAATGGTTTGGATCAGGCACACCTTAGTACTCAAAGTGAACCCATCTTTGTTCTTTAGCTCTTTAAAGAGGTCTTCTGCAGCAGATTTCCCCATTGCAATATGTCCTTTAATTTTTTTTGATTGCTGTTTCCAGTAGCATTGATTGTGGAGCCAAACAAAGTGAAGTTTTGACAACTTTAATATTTGTTCCATTTATCTGGTAGCGTAGTGGTTACGAATCAGGCTGCTAACCTCAAGGTTGGCAGTTCGAAACTACCAGCTGTTCTGCGGGAGAAAGATGAGGCGGTCTGCTCCCGTAAAGATTTACAGCCTTGGAAACCCTGAGTAGGGTCACTATGAGTCGGAACCAACTCTATGGTACTTAACAACAACAACAACAACATTTATTGGTCCAGCTCTGAGCATTTTGTTATCTTTACATTATGGTGCAATATATACTGAAGGTTGTACTCTTTGATCTTCATTAGTATTTCTAGTCCTCTTCACTTCCAACAAGCAAAGTTATGTACCTTCATATCTCAGGTTATAATGAGTCTTCTTCCAATCCTAATGATATGTTTTTTTTTCATATAATCCAGCTTTTCACATTATTTGCTCAGCATAAAGCCTGAATAAGATGCTACCCTGGTGCACACCTTTCCTGATTTTAAACCAGTCAGTATCTCCTTGTCCTGTTCTAACAACTGCCTCTTGGTCTATGAACATGTTCCTCTTAAGCACAAGTAACTGTTCTGGAATACCCATTCTTCCCTACAGTATCCATAGTTTATTATGATCCACACAGTCAAATGCCCTAGTATAGTCAATAAAGCACAAGCAAACTTCTTTGTGGTACTTGCATTCCATTCAGTCACATTTTTTTGGAAATGGCCACAAATATGGATCTCTTCTAACCAGTTACCCAGGTAGCTGTTTTCCAAATTGCTTGGCATAAATGAGTAAGCACCTGCAGTGCTGCATCCCTTTGCTGAAATAATTTCAACTTGTGTTCCATTAATTTCTGTAGCCTTGTTTTTCGCCAATGACTTTAGTACAGCTTGGACCTCTTCCCTCAACATCATTGGTTCTTGATCATATGCCACTTATTGGAATGTTAGAATGTTAATAAGGTTTTTTGGTGCAATGCCTCTGTATATTTCTTCCATCTTCTGTTGATACTTCCTATCATCATTTAATATTTTGCCCACAGAATGTTTTAATATCACAAATTGAGGTTTAAATTTGTGTCTTCACCTCTTCTAGCTTGAGAAATGCTGATATAGTTCTTCCCCTTTAGTTTTCTAACTCCAGTTAGAAACATTTAATTATAATGTTTGTCTTTATATTCTTCTATGTTTTTATTGTGAATTGAGTGATAGTTTACATGGGATAACATTGGTTTTACACTCATCCTATTGTATTTAGTTTCATTGCAATGATTATAATCCCCTCTGTGCCTCATCATTCAAGTCTTTGCTTCTATTCCCTCTGTTTTTTTTGTTTGTTGTTGTTGTTTTGATGTCCACAAAACCCCTCACGAATATATCATCATTTAAATAACCAAAGGGTGCATTCTGCAAGACTGCCTCTTGGCTGCCAGCACACAGCCTTTCTCTTTCTATGTGTCTAGAGTCCTCAGCTGCTCAGCTGCCCTGTCTTGAGCTGCCTTTTAAATTTTTCTCTTCAGCTCTTTCATTTCATCATTTTTTCAAGTTGCTTTAGCTTCTTTGTGTTCAAGGATAAGATTCAGGGTCTTTTCTGACATCCATTTTTGTCTTTTCTTTCCTTCTTGTCTTTTTAATGACTTTGCTTTCTTCCTGTATGATGTTCTTGATGTCATACCACAATTCTTCCGGTCTTCGGTCATTAGTGTCTAATGCATCTAATCTGTTCTTGAGATGGTCTATAAATTCATATGGGACATACTCAAGGTCATATTCTGGCTCTTGTGGACATGTTTTAATTTTCTTCAACTTCAACCTGAACTTGCTTGTTGTTGTGAAGTGCCATCAAGTCAGATCCGACTCATAGTGACTCTGTGGAGGGTTTCTGAGGAGCGGCTGGTAACTTTGAACCGCCGACCTTGCGACTAAAACAGACTTGTGGTTGAGTGTTTATCCTACAGCACCCCATATATAATCAACTGATATTTCTGTTTCACAGTCTGACGCTGACCTTAATTTTGGCTGATGATATTGAACTTGTCCATTGTCTTTCCACACACATGTAGTCAATCCAATTTATGTGTATTCCATATGGTAAGGTTCACAAGTTCCATGTGCATAGTGATCTTTTATGTTGTTAAAAAAAAAAGTATTTGCAATGAATAAGTTATTTATCTTTCAAAGTTCTATCACCTATCTCCAGCATTATTTCTGTCCCCAAGGTCATATTTTCCTATTACTGATCCTTACTCTTTGTTTCCAAAGTTCATATCCAATCAACAGGATTTGCAACACATCTTGATTGCATGTTTGATCAATTTCAGCCTGAAGAAATTGGTATAAATCTTCAATTTCATCATAATTAACTTAAATGGTTGGTGTATATATTTGAATAATAGTGGTTTTAATTAGTGGTCTTACTTTTCAGCATATGGATGTTATCCTATCACAGCATCGTACTTCAAGGTAGATCTTGAAATGCTCATTTTAATGGTTAATGAGGCCCCATTCCTCCTCAATTTATCATTAGCAGCATAGTACGCCATATGATGATCTGATTCAGAATGTCCAATACCAGTTCATTCCAACTAGGATATCGACCTTTATGGCTACATTTTACTTTTGATGACTTCCAATTTTCTGAGATTCATACTTCATATATTCCATGTTCAAATTATTAATCTATGTTTGCAGCTGTTTCTTCTCATTTTTAATGTTTGCTACATTAGTAAATGAAAGTTCCAAAGATTTGTATCCATCCATGTCATTAAGGTCAACTTTACTTTGAGGAGGAAGCTCTTATCCAGTCATATTTTGAGTGCCTTCCCACCAGAGGAACTCATCTTCTGGCATTATGCTTGACAATGATCTACTATTGTTCATAAGGTTTTCAGTGTCTAACTATTCAGAAGTGGCCTGCCTCTGTTTCTTTCTAGCCTGTCTCATTTTGTAAACTGCTGAAACCTGTCTACCATGGATGATTCTGAATTTATTTGAAATAATGACAGCATAGCTTCCAGCATCACAACAACACACAGCCACCATAGTACGATAAACTTACAGGCGAGTGCTGGATTTTTATCTTTGTTCTGAGATATTTGAAAGCTTAAAGTATTTATTATCCTCCTTTGAATCCCTGTTGTGGTGCTGTA
>NW_006408626.1:9295326-9311096 GCF_000296735.1 Chrysochloris asiatica
AATAATAATAATAATAATAATAATAATAAATAATAATAACAATCTCCTTTTAATATTACCAAACCATGATAAATGGATATTGTTTTCTTCTATTGGGAGAACTTGAAATATTGTAGAAGTTTGTAATTAGGGATGTTTTCCCCCTCCTCTGGTAGCGTAGTGGTTACTTACGAGATGGGCTGCTAACCTCAAGGTCAGCCGTTCTGTAGGAGAAAAATGAGATTTTCTGCTTCCATAAAGATTTACAGCCTCGGAAACCCGATATAGGGCCACAAATAAGTTGGAACTAACTCCATCGCACACCACCGCCACCTCTGCTATTTTGGTGTACTTTCTGTTTGTCTTCTTTCTCTTTCTTATTCCAAAATCTCACATCTCCCTAAAGTTTTACATAATAGGAATTGGTAATGTGCCACAAAGTACTCAACTACTAAAATACACAATAAAATAGTATTTTTCTGTTTTTATCTAAAATTCCTTCTGTTTTCAAGGGAAATTTATGTAAAATTGTTATTGATAAGTCCCATCAGGTTGATTTTAACTTATATGACTGTGTATAGGGTTTCCAAGGAGCAGCTAGTGGATTTGAACCATCAACTTTGTGGTTAGCAGTCTTGTGCTTATCCTACAGTGCCACACTAAGATTCCTTATTAAAATAAAGCCTACAATCTCACCAAATTGGAAAGTTTCATTTAACACTTCCTTTTTCTTTTCTCACAAATTTCAGAATCTCTTGATAAAAAGTTGCTTCCTGGACTCAATTATTCTCAAATCAATGATTTGTTCCCCAAAGTAGTGACATTCCATCATCAGTGCATATGTGCAATACACACACACACACACACACATACACACAGTTCAGGATATTGAAAAATATCTAATTTGTGGGGGGCAGGGGGAAGGAATATGGAATAAAAAAGATTGAAGGTCACTACTCAATTACCAACTTTTATTCAAAAGTGTCTGAAGATTCTACTCTTGGGCAGGTTTTACAAGAAATCAATTATCATGTTAGTAAAACATTGACTTCTAGTGGCCCTCAATATTGAAAATGAGGAAGGGGTCATAATGAGAGGACTGTAGGCATGCTGACAAAGACTATATCCTTAAAGCTAATCATAGTAAATGCTAAGGCATATGTGATTTTGCTCCCAAGCTTTCTCTTGGCATATATGTAGATTAAAATGGCACGTTGCCGTCTGCATTCTTGCATTTGATTAAAATAAAACTTTGTACTTTGGGTTAGCTAGCTGGAAAGTCATATGTCAACTTGTCCAACACAATCCCTTTGACTGATGTTTGCTTTTTCTAATTCAAATATAAAATTCTACTTATTAGGAAATAAATGCTAGTTTCTTTTATTAAAATGCTGTATTTAAGATGTGCTTTTCTCAGGTTCTTAAGAAAAGGTGTCTAAACTTGTTCCCTCTAGACCTTTCAAGCATTACCTAAAATCTGAATACCAAACTAGCACACAGTTCATCTCATTCAAAAACCTCATATCAACACATACCACCAGCTCCCACCAGATGTTTTGTTTGATAATAGGCTCCTTCTAGCTTTCATATCTAAGGTTTTAGCAATAAACTTCAGAAATAAAGGGTAGAATTTGTCTGCTTAGAGTTTTTTTTTTCTATATATCTTTTAAATGTGAGAGCCTTAAATCAGGGAGACAAAGTGGTGCAATTATTTGCAAGCTGTCATTAGTGCTAATAATGACCTGAAAATAAAATAAATTAGGAGACTAATTATGAATTTTCTTAACTACAGTAGTAGAACAAAGCACAATGTATGCTAGTTTTCATCTAATTTAATTTTCTGTGAACTAAAATACTAATATTTTACTGATTATTATTATTAATCCTTGTGTAGTACCATTTTATTAACTTAAAGAAGATGACTACCTGCTTTTCCTAATAGTTTCCTTCAGGCCACTCTATTGATAAATATCTAAAAAAAAATTTCTGTTGCTGATCACATAAATATAGCTTTCAATTTCATTGTCATTGAAAGTTCATGATGGACAATCATCAACTATCATCAATGTAAATGATCAATGCAAATACTTGAGCATTGCCTTGGGGTTTCTTAGTATATTGATTAACAATGAAACCTATCGAAGGCAAGGATTGTCACATGGTTAGCTGTATCCCCAGGATTTGTCAGTGTGCAAATATTTAATGTATGCACAATAAATGTTAGTTAAATATCAACTGTGACTCATAATATTTCTATACACAACCACTTATCACTTATCAACATGGTTAAGTTCCAAAGACCAGGTCATTATGTGTCAAAATTAGAGGTATGTAAAATGCAAGATTACTATATCAGATCACAAAATGGAGGATGGAGGCATTATTGCACAGGTGTTAAATTACAGCATTACAGAGATTTCAACTTTGATCACTGCATATCTGCCAAACCACTGAGAATCCTGGGTTAGGCAAGTTGCTACGTAACCTTAACCATCACAGTCAATATTCTCACCTCACACCAGTGTTTGCTACTCCCAGACGTACCTCATTAATGTACAAAACAGTTAGATATTGGCTTTTGCTATTGTCTTATGTGAAATGTTGGATCATGGGACATTGAAAAATGAAGAGCAGGTATACGTCCACAAATCTTTCCTTGTCACAGGTGTTCACACTTTCCCTTGGAAAAACACAGCTGCTCACTTCATACTTTCTCTCTTCCTGTTCTTCCTTCTGAGACAGTCTTCTGCTCTCTTTTACTGAGGTTCTACTGATTCCTTAACATTTACCAGTATCATCACAATTATCCCACAACTCTAACCTTTTGAATGACAGTAGAAAACTCAGATCTACAATTTGTATATATCCTCCATAGGATCCAAGACTTTTCTCATTGTCTTGGGCACACAGTTACTGGTTACTATATTAGATACAGATGGCTTGTGAGCTATGGTGCATGGACCAAACCTTGTCAGCTACCTGCTTTTGTGAATAAAGTTTTATTGGAACACAGCTATGCCCATTGCTTTTATCAATTGCCTTCCTGTCATAACAACAGAGTTGAGAAGTTACAATAGAGACAAGATGGGCCACAGCCTAAAATATTTATTGCATAGTTCATTACATAAAAAGTGTGTTAGCCACTAGATTCTCAAGTCTCAAGTATGGGCTCCAGAAAAAATTTGTTTGACTCAGGAACAACTGTAAGAAAACTATTTATACAATAATCTATAATCCAGTGATTTTTAAGTAGCACCAGCATTACCTTGATACTTGTTAGAAATATAAAAATCTCACACCCACTCCACATTTCTAGACAAGAAACTCTATAGATCGGGTTTTTTTAACCAGCTTTTCAACTGATAGCAATGTCTGAGAACCACTGGATTAGGCAAACAATGGAGTGTTTATTAGACTATGGCTATGATTTGATCTGACTGTGGCACATACAGTCTCTTCAGGGATTGTAAGTGATTAAAATATATCAATTATATTTCATTTACCCTCAAATGTGATATCTAGGGTTTACTCTGAAAGAACACTAAGGAGCAGGATTGCCTTGATGTGGGAATTGCTGCAGGACTTGCAATAAATGCTAATATAGCCACAAGCTGTATATCCAAAAGAAAGACAATATACCAAGTGCCAAAGTGTAAAACCTATCCAAAAATAGATTGAAATATCAAAGCAATATAGCAGATAAGCTCCAATTTTGATAGGACTGCCTGTCAAGACAAACCTTTGTACAATGAGTCTCAGCAGGGACACAGGAGAAGTGGTACTGCAGCTCAGTATGGGACTCTGCTAATCAAGGATTTGTTCTAACATGACTATCCTTGGTTCAAAGGCACAAACGTGGCCTCATAGCACTTCCTATACGATGTGTGTGTAGAAATACAGAATAATAACCAACAAGTTTTGTAGACTATAATAACTAGCTAGTATTCCCTATGACAAAAGCATAATTACATTGTATAATGCAAACATGATTCCACAAAGTTATATATATTCAAACTTTATAGTAAATCTCCCTTATTGTTTCTCGCTAAAAAATATAGCACCAACAGCTATGGCTATGAAATTAGAGGGTTGTAATATGCAAAAGGAAGGAGCTCTGGTAGCGTAGTGGTTACGAATCGGGCTGCTAACTTCAAGGTCGGCAGTTCGAAACTACCAGATGTTCCGCGGGAGAAAGATGAGGCTTTCTGCTACCGTAAAGATTTGCAGCCTCGGAAACCCTGTGCAGAGTCACTATGAGTTGGAACCGACTCCAGGGTACTTAACAACAGCAACAAATATACAAAAGGAGTCCTGGTGTGGCGCTGTGGGTTAATGCGCCAGACTGCAAAGCCTTTTGAACTACAAGGTTGGAGGTTCAAGCACACCAGCGTCTCCTTGGAAACCCTATACAGGGTCGTTATGGGTTAGAAGCGACTCGACGGCACTTAACAACAAATATACAAAAGGAGTCCTAGTGTGGCACTGAGAATTAATGCGCTGGACTGCAAGGTCAGTTTGAGCCACAAGGTCAAGCTCACTAGTCGCTCCTCAGAAACTGTATACAGGGTTGCTATGAGTCGTGTCCGACTCAGCAGCACTTAACAACAAAAACAACAATGTAGAAAAAAATAATGGCAACATGTTGATAAGAGACTGCAAGTTACTTCTTCTGGAAATATTCATGCCTCAATGTATTATAGTTTTAATGCTTGAAGTTTGGCAGATACATCAGAAAGCAAATAGTAAAATTATTTAACCTATTGAAGAGTCTGTACATAAAGGTTAAAAGAAACATATGTCAATCAATAAGAATAAAGTATTGACTCATTGCCTGTAGAAAGTTCATATTATTTCCTAGACATAAAAAATCATTATGTTTACACACAAGAATATAACCATTATTTCTCTTTTGAAGAGTGGCACACAAGATTCTATATACCTAAAATCTGTACATTTTATTCTATATCTATTTAACATTGCTTTATTTTGACAGATATGTCTGGAAATAGGAAAAGTGTCCAGACTCTGTGTAATAGACTAATGAGGAAATATGGACCTAGATTTTACATCTATGACACTAGCAAATGGCTGATCACTATTTCATAAGATTTGTTAGTTTCTAATTCAAAGACTCAAAATTCACAAGTTTAAATCACAGGTTAATGAATATATGTGTGGCACTGTAGAATACATTCTCAATGGCAATGTTGGTTTGAACCACAAGGTTCGTAGTTCAAATCCACCAGCTACTCCTAGGGAACCCTATACAAGGTTGCTATGAGTTGGAACTGACACGGTGACACTTAACAACAACAATAAAAATATGCATAACATATCCCAAGCACAAATAAGAATGCATAATTATCCCTCTGTATGGTAGCGTAGTGGATTACAAGTTGGGCTGCAAACTGCAAGGTCAGCAGTTCAGGTCTACCAGTTGTTCTGTGGGAGAATGATGAGGCTTTCTGCTCCCGTAAAGATTTATAAACTTGGAAACCCTATGTAGAGTCACTATGAGTTGGAGCTGGCTCCATGGCAAATAACCACCACCACCAAAGTCCATGTAAGGACTCCTGGCAGGACACTGTAGGATCAGCACTTAACTGTAAGCCACAAGGTCCACAGTTCAAACCCATGAACAGCTCTCTGGAAACCCTATACAGGGTCTCTTTGAATTGGAATCGACTTAACTGCATGTAACAACAAGTAGTCCAGGAAAAGATAAAAATTATGCTTCGCTTAGAAAGAATTCATAGTGAATAGGAATACTCCCCATCTAGAAGGACTGTTGTTTTAAGTACTGTCAAGTCAGTTCTGACTTAGAGCTACCCTATGTAGGGTTTCAGAGTAGTGTCTGGTGAGGTGGAACCACTGACCTTGCAGTTCAATCTGACCTTGTCATCCAGTGCTTATCATATAGTGCCAGATGGTGAGTTACAAATGGCAGGAAACAGAGGAAGCAAAGGCTGAGGAGGTTAGAGAAAGTAATTTGGAATAATGCTCTGAAATCTTAAGGGTGGGAAATCAGAGCAAATGTTAGAAACCTTCCATAACAAGTCCATTAGCCTCTAGAATCAACTTCCAGCTGAAACATCTTCAATTGAGTCATTAAAAATTAGACAAGAGCCCATCTTTGCCATAATACCATGGAGAATTACTCAATAATCATGGGATGTACTAATTAACTGTTTTTCCTTTTACTCATCTTATGCATTTCTAACTGCCTTGATTTCACACACATATAAAAAAATATTGGGAAGATAAAAATATGTTCTAGAGATTATTCTAAAATTTGTTATATTGTTTTTTGTTGTTAAGCACCATTGAGTTAGTTCCAACTCATAGAGACCCTGCTTAGGGCTTCCGAAGAGCAGCTAGTGGGTTTGAACTGCCAACCTATGGTTCAAAGTCCAGTGCTGGTCCTACAGTGACAAACCAGGATTATATTATATCAGTTCGTATTATGTTTGTTTTCAAAACAAGACAAAGATGATGGGAAAAAAGAAATATTTTAGAAAAATAAAATACTCTTGAACTGTCCAATAAAAAAATTCATATAAAATCTACATTAACAGAGTATGTGAACTTGTCACATTTGCTTGTTGTTAAGTATCATCAGGCCAGTTCTGACACACAGTGACCCAGTGTAGGGTTTCTGAGGAGGCTCTAAATCGTCTCAGAAACAGAATGCCCCATCTTTATCCCACAAAACAGTTGGTGGACATGAACCACTGAATTTACGGTACGCAGTCCAGTACTTATTCAATAAATCCACTGTGCTCCCTAAATCTGCATAGCTGCAAATATGTTACCTAATTACCTAGTTATCTAATTATGTCTTAACACAATGCATACCAAAGTTACAATCAATAAATGATCAATGTATGAATGAATAAGTGCCACCACTCATCTGTCAGTTTGTCATACTGTGGCGGCTTGCATGTTGCTGTGATGCTGGAAACTATGCCACAGGTATTTTAAACGCCAAAGGTGGGCAGGATTCAGTTGAGCTTTCAAATGAAGACAGACAAGGAAGACAGAGAGATGGACTACTGCCAAATATTTAGTCATTGAAAACCACATGAATAGCTGTGGAACACTGTCAGCACCAGAATACCGAACATTGAAATGTGATGAAGAACACCAGCATATTGTCAGATATAGTGCCAGAAGATGAGCCCCTAGGGTTGGAAGGCACTCAAAATATAACTGGGGAAGAGTTGCCTACTCGAAACAGAGTTGATTGTGATGATGTAAATGGAATAACATCTTCAGGACCTTCATTTGCGGATCGGGCACAACTCAAAATGAAGAGAAACAACCGTAAACATCCATTAATAAGCAGAACAAGGAATGTACGAAGTATGAATCTAGGAAAATTAGAAGTTTTCAAAAATGAAATGAAACACATAAACATCAATATGCTAGGCATTAGCGAGCTGAAATGAACTGCACTGGCCATTTTGAATCTGACAATCACATGGTTTACTATGCAGGGAATGACAAATTGAGGAGAAATGGCATTGTACTCATCATCAAGATATGTCTTGAAGCATAATGCTGCTTTGTTGTTGTTGTTAAGTACTGTTAAGTACTGTGGAGTCTGTTCCAACTCATAGTGACCCTGCACAGAGTTTTCAAGGCTGTAAATCTTTAGGGGAGCAGAAAGTCTCATCTTTCTCCCACGGAACAACTGGTAGTTTCGAACTGTCGACCTTGAGGTTAGCAGCCCAATTCGTAACCACTACGCTACCAGAGTTGTTGTTGTTGTTAGGTACCATCGAGTCAGTACCGACCCATAGTGACCTTATGCACAGCAGAACGAAACACTGCCCAATCCTGGGACAACCTCACTACTGTTGCCATGCTTGAGTTTATCGATGCTGCCACTTGGCCAATCCATCTCTTTGGGGGTCTTCCTCTTTTTCTCTGACCCTCCACCTTACCCAGCATGACATCCTTCTCCAACAACTGTTCCCTCCGGACAATATGTCCAAAGTATGAGAGACGAAGTTTAGTCATATTGGCCTCCAAGGAGTACTCTGGCCACTTCTTCCAAAACAGATGTATTCGTTCTTTTGGCAGCCCATGGCACTTTCAATATTTTCCTCCAACACCATAACTCAAAAACATAAATTATTATATGGTCTTCCATATTCACTGTCCAGCTTTCACATGCATACGAGGTTATTGAAAACACCATGGCTTGGGTCAGGCACACCTTAGTCCTCAAGCTGCTAGTGATAGGATACTTTCCATATACCTACAAGGAAGACCAGTTAATACCACTATTATTCAAATTTTCCAAACACTAAAGCCAATGAGGATGAAACTGAAGAATTCTACCAGCTTCTTCAGTGTGAAACTGATCAAACATGCAATCAAGATGTATTGATAATTACTGGTGATTGGAATGCAAAGGTTGGAAGCAAAGAAGAAGGATTAGTAATTGGAAAATATGTCCTTGGTGACAAGAAACAATACTGGAGATCACATGGTAGACTTTTGCAAGACCAATAACTTCTTGGTTGCAAATACCTTTCTTAAACAACATAAAAGAAGACTATACACATGGAGGAGTCCTGGTGTGGCACTTTGGGTTAATGTGCTGGACTGCAGAGTCAGTTTGCACCACAAGATTGGTGGCTCAACCTCATCAGTTGCTCCTTGGAAACCCTATATAGGGTCACTATGGGTTGGAACTGACTCTACAGCACTTAACAACAACAACAACACACACATGGAACTCAACAGATAGAATACACAGAAATCAAATTGACTACATCTGTGGAAAGAGGGAGTGGAAAAGCTCCACATCATTAGCAAAAACAAAGCTAGGGCACACTGTGTAAGAGATTCATAATTGTTCATATGCAAGTTCAGGCTAAAACTGAAGAAAAGTAATACAAGTACACAACAGCCAAAATATGACCTTGATATATCCCACTTGGATTTAGAGATCTGATGCATTAGACACTAACTACCAAAGAGCAGAAGAGTTGTGGCATGACATCAAGTACATCAGATAGGAAGAAAGAAAAAGGTCATTCAGAAAACAAGGCAGAAGGAAATGACCAAAATGAATGTCAGAAAAGACTATGAAACTTGTTCACCAGCATAGAGACACTAATGGGAGAAATGAGGAGGTAAAAGATCTGAATGGAAATTTTCAAAAGGCAGCTTAAGAAGACAAAATCAAACATTATAATGAAATGAGCAAAGACCTGGAGTTCAAAAATCAAAAGGGAAAAACATGCTCAATATTCCTCAAACTGAGGGAATTGAATTAAAAAAAATGCAAGCAATATTGAAGAATTCTATGGGCAAAATATTTAATGATACAGAAAGTATCAAAAAAAGATGGAAGGAATACAAAGAGTCACCGTCCAAAATAGATGGTTGATATTCAACAATTTGAAGAGGTAGTATATGATCAAGAGCCAATGATACTGAAGGAAAAAGTTCAAGGTGCATTGAAGGCATTGGCAAAGAACAAGGCTCCAGGAATCGGTGGAATACAAATTGAAATATTTCAACAAAGTGAGGCAGCACTGGAGGCACTCACTCATCTATGCCAAGAAATTTGGAAGGAAACAACCTGGTGAACTGACTGAAAGAGCTCCATATTTGTGTCCATTCTAAAAAAGAAGTGACCCAGCAGAAATCATCAGATAATATCTTTAAAATACATGCAAGCAAAGTTTTGCTAAAAATAATTCAAAAACAGTTGCAACCATACACTGACAAAGAACTTCCAGAGGTTTGAGCTGGATTCAAAAGAGAATGTGGAATGAGGAATATCATTGCTGACATCAGATGGATCTTGGCTGAAAGCAGAGATTACCAGAAAGATGTTTACCTGTGCTTTATTGACTACAGAAAGATTTTCAATTGTGTGCATCTTGACAATCTATGGACAACATTGTGGAGAATAAGTATCCCAGAGCACTTAACTGTGCTCATAAGGAACCTGTACATAGACCAAGAGGCCATTGTTTGGACACAACAAGGGAACACCAAATAGTTTAAAATTAGGAAAAGTGTGCTCCAGGGTTGTGTTCATTCCCATACTTATATCTTTATGCTGAGCAAATAATCCAAGAAACTGGATTATATGAAGAAAACATGGCATCAGTATCATAAGAAGACATATTAACAACCTGCAATAGGCAGATGATAGATACAGCCTTATTTTCTGAATGTGAAGATGAGTTAAAATACTTATTGATGAAGATTAAAGAACACAGCCTTCAGTATGGGTTGCACCTCAATGTAAAGAAAACAAAAATCCTCACTACTATACTAATAAATAACATCACAATAAATGGAGAAAAGATGGAAATTGTCAAAGACTTTGCTCTTATCAACCATCAACACTAATGGCAGCACCAGTTAAGAAATCAAAGACCTAATTCATAGGGAAATCTGCTGCTCAAGACCTCTTTAAAGTGTTCAAGAGCAAAGATTTCAGTTTGAGGAATAAGGTGTACCTAACACAAGCCATGGTATTTTCAATAACCTCATATGCATGCAACAGATGGATAGTGAATAAGGAAGACCATAGAAGAATTGATGCCTTTGAGCTATTGTGTTCAAGGAGAACATTATAAGTACCATGAACTGCCGAAAGAACAAACCAATCTGTTTTGGAAGAAATATAGCCAGAATGTTCTCTGGAAGCCAGGATGGCCAGATTTTGTGTCTCATACTTCGGCTATATTGTAAAGATGGGCCAGTCCCTGGAAAAGGTTATCATGTTTGGTAAAATGGAGGGGTGGAGAAAAAAAGGAAGACCCCCAACCAGATTATTGGCACAGTGGTAGCATCAGTGGGCTCAAAAGTAGCAATGATTGTGAGGTTGGCACACGACTGGGCAGTGTTTACCTCTGTTGTGCATAGATAGGCTTGCCATGATTCACTACCAGTTCAATGGTGCCTAATAGCAACAAGAATAGGTGCGCAATATACATCTGGAGAGTTTTTCTACTGGAGTTTAAGTCCTTGAGATGTACCTTTATTTTACTGGTTACTTGGAAGTGTGAGTGTCTGTGCTGTGTTACTTATTAGGCTGGCTCACTCAGTTATTACTAAAACACATATTACATGCCTCACTGTGCCTTAGTTCTCACATGTGAAATACAAAAAGACATTACCATAAAAAAAACTCCCTTTTCTAAGTATTAATGAATTAATATGATGCTGCTGTAGGAAAAGTAGTGTACTGCTAACCACAAGTTTGGTGGTACAAAACCACTAGCCACTCCTTGGAAACCTTATACAGAGTAGCTATGAGTCAGGACCACAGACCCAAAGACACTTAACAACAACAATAAGCAAGATAGGGGACTTAGAAAATTATTCTAGAGAACATTAGAAAGGCCAATTAGAAAGGCCAAAAAAGTTCTGATTCTTACTTCGCAGATCATCCACAGATGGCTAACCCTGATCATTGAGGCTCTGCATTGTATCTTGAGTTCTTGATCTCAGCAAGGCTGGCTCACTCAGTTATTACTAAAACACTGTGCTAGTTTGCTTTGGTCTTCTGCATTTTACATTTACAATGACACCACTCTCACCAGCTATCCATAAATATGAAGCCCTATAAGCACTTTACTGCTTGCTAACAGTAAAGTCTTTTCTGGAATGTGGTACTGGACTCAAACAATATGTAGCATACAGGTTAAATAAATATGGGGAAAACATACAACCATTTCAGACAACTTTCCTGATTTTAAACCCTCAGTAGCCCCTTGTTTTAATGGCCACCTGTTAGTCTATGTATAGGTTCCTCATGAGCACAATTTCAGCCATAACTTGATATGCTCCCCACAGTTGAATGTCTTTGTATAATCAATACAGCACAATTAAACATCTTTTTTGTACTCTTTGCTATCAGCAAAGATCCATATGATGTTAGCATTGTTATCTCTCATTCCACATCCTCTTCTGACTCCAGCTTGAATTTCTGGCAGCTACTTGTCAATGTAATGCTGCAACCATTTTTTAACTATCTTCAGCAAAATTTGGTTACATGTGATAATGATATTGTTCAATGATTTCTGCATTCTGTTGTGAAACCTTTCTTTGGAATGGACACACATATTGGTCTCTCCAATCTGTTGGCCAGATAGCTGTCTTCCAACTTTCTTGACACAGTTGCGTGAGTACCTGCAGTACTGCATCAGTTTGTTGAACGATTTCAGTTTTTTATTACATCAACTCCAGAGCCTTGTTGTTTGTCAATGCCTTCAGTGCAGCTTGGATATCTTCCTTCAGTATCATCGGTTCTTGATCATATGCTACATTTTGAAATGATAAAACGTAGACCAATTCTTTGTACAGTGACTCTGCATATTCCAATTCTTGGTACAGGGACTCTGCATATTCCTTCCATCTTCTTTTCATGCTTCCTGAAAAAAAAAAAAAATCAATATTTAGCCCATAGACTGTTTCAATATTGCAACCTGAGTCTTAAATTTTTTCTTCAGTTCTTTCATCTTGAGAAATGAATGTACACGGTCTTCCTTTTGGTTTTATAACTCCATTTCATTGTAATACTTCACTTTGTCTTCTTCAGCTGCCCTTTGAAATTCTCTATTCAACTCTTTTATTTCATCAGAATTCTTCCATTGACTTTAGCTTCTTTATGCTCAAAAGAAAGTTTCACAGTATCTTCTGACATTCATTTTGGTCTTCTTTCTTTCCAATGTCTTTTTAATGACCTTTTGCTTTCTTCACATAAGTTGTTCTTGATGTCATTCCAAACCTCTTCTTTTCTTGGGTCAGTAGCATGTTCTTGTTGTTATTTTTAAGTGCCATCAAGTTGGTTCTGATCCATAGAGACCCTGTATAGGGTTTCTGAGGAGTGGCTGGTTAGCTTAAACTGCCTACCTTTGGTTCAAACCGACTTTGCAATTCAGTGTGTTAACTCACAGTGCCACACCAGGACTGTATCAAATCTGTTCTTGAGATAGGATAATGCAGTGGACAGAAAGGTCAGTTTTAACTGCAAGGTTGGTGGTTCAAACTCACCAGCAGCTCCAAAGAAACCCTATATAGGGTCACTAGGAATCAGAAGAGACTCTTCAGCATTTAACAACAACAACATACTCAAGGTTAATTTTGACTCTGTGGACTTGTTTAAATTTTCTTCAGCTTCAGCTTGAACCTGCATATATAAACAACTGATGGCCTGTTCCTCAGTAGGCCCCTGACCTTGTTTTGCCTGATGTTATTAAGCTTCTTTATTAATTCTTTTCACAGATATAGTCAATTTGATTCCTGTGTATTCCATCTGGTGAGGTGTATATTTACCATTTATGTTACATAAAAAAGGTATTTGCAATGAAGAAATCATTGGTCTTGCAAAATTCTATTATGCAATCTCTAGTGTCATTTCTATCACCTAGGGCGTATTTTCCAACAACAGGTCCTTCTTTGTTTCCAACATTCACATCCAAGCACCAGTAAATATCAATGCATCTTGACTGTACATTTGATCAATTTCAGAAAGAAGTTGGTAGATTTCTTCAATTGCAACATCGTTGGTTTAATTATTGGTGAGTAAATTTGAATCATGGCTGTATTAGCTGGTCTTATTTGTAGGATATTATCCTATCACAGGATAACATTGTACTTCAACATAGATTTTGAAAAGTTCTTTTTGACAATAAGTACAATACTATTCCTTTTCAGCTTGTAGCTCCTAGTATAGTAAACCACATGAATGTCTGATTTTAAAATGGCCAATACCAGTCCATTCCAGATCACTAATTCCTAGGGTATTCGTCTTTATAGACTCCATTTCATTTTTAATGACTTGTAATTTTCCTAGATTCATACTTTTTACATTTCATGTTCTGACTATTAATGGATGTTTGCAACTTTTACTTCTTCTCATTTTGAATTGTATCCCATCAGGAAATTAATGTCCTGAAAGCTTGACAGTGTCCTGTTGTTAGTCACAAGGTTTTAAGTGGCTAACTTTCAAAAGTGGCTCATCTCTCCTTCTTTCTAGTTTGTCTTAGTCTAGAAGCTCTGCTGAAACCTGTCAATCATGGGTGAACTTGCTGAAAGCTATACTGGTGGTATAGCTTTTAGAATCACAGTAACACATATGTCACCATAGTGCAATAACATGATAGATATGTTTGTATTTAATTTAGCATAATATTTTTGAGTTTCCTAGTGTTGTTGAAGTATTAGTACTTAATTTATTTTTATTACTCAGTAATAGTCCATATTATGGATATTCTTGTTGTTGCTAAATGCCATTGAGTTAGTTCCAACTCATAGTGACCCTGTTGTTGTTCTTGTTAGGTGCCATCGAGTTGGTACCGACTCATAGTGACCCTATGTACAACAGAATGAAACATTGCCCGGTCCTGGGCCAACCTCACAATTGTTGCCATGTTTGAGCTCATTGATGCTGCTACTTGGTCAATCCATCTGTAGCGGGTTTCTAAAGACTGACTGCTTCATTTGAACTGTGAATCTTGTTAGCAGTCCAGAGCTTATCCTACAGGGCCACATAACATTGTATGAATATATATGCTACTAAAAATATGTTTTTGCTCTTGTTAAGGGCTGTTTAGTCAGTTCTGACTCATAGTAACTCTGTATAAGGTTTCCAAGGAGCAGCTGGTGAGATTGAACCACTGACTTTATGGTTCAAACCAACCTTGCAATCCTGTGCTTTAATCCACAGTGCCACACCAGGATGTTATCCCATATCAGTCGAGGACCTAAGTGTTCTGTCCCCTTAAGGAGAAGAAGTGAATCTTGATGTGGTGCTGTAAAATAATGCACTAGACTACAATATAAGTTTGAACCTCAAGGTCAGCAGTTCAACCTCACCAGCTGTTCCTTGGAAACCCTTATACAGGGTCGCTATGACTTGGAATCGACTCAAAGGCACTTAACAACAACAAAAACAACAAGGGAACAGAAAGGTCAGATAAAACTATTAGCTCTAAGACAGGAGTTTGCTTGAGATTTGATTTTTTGAGGTAGGCAGTGTAAATGTATGAAGCCACCAGACACAAAGCAATAGAAATCTTCAAGGACTATACAAGGATTCAACTCCAGCAGATTGTTGCCATGTGAGATAACAATCCCAGTGATGCCAGTTCTTCTTATTCAAAATGCAAGAAATAAAAACGGATGTATAATGTCTCAGTTTTTAAATGTTTGTCTCAAATTAATTTTTAAAAAACACATTATGTGAGTCAAATAAAGTATGCTTCTAGGCTGTATTCAATTTAAAAGCCATTAGATTACAATTTTTATTTAAATACTATGGCAACACACATGCTCTAAGACTTGGGGGTAGAATTAATCACTATGTGTAAGAACATATTCACTCAGAGATAGAAGGGAAAAAGAAAAGGTTACTATAACATCATCTTCTACTTCTGGAACTGGAGACAGATCCTAAATACTAGCTAGTCAGTGGATTATCAGTTCTGCATTTTTAGTAAAATCATATCCACAGCCTTCATGAGAAGATAATTTTTATAGAGAATTGATTCCAGGCTCCCATCACTGCTGATTTAAAGGTAGCAATATAAAAAATTTTCTGGATACAAGCTATGAGGAAAGGAGAAAACAGCCTCTCGCTCACCACATCTATCAAGCAAACATGAGGGGCCTTTGACAAGTTTGTGGGAAATTCCATTGTCTTTTTTTTTTTAATTAAATGTTTTTATTTTGCATTGAATGAAAGTTTACAGGGCACATCATCAGCTTCACATTCAACCATTCATATAGCTTGTTTCATTACATTGATTATT
>NW_006408626.1:9311721-9317972 GCF_000296735.1 Chrysochloris asiatica
AGCAAATTAGTAGCCACTCAGTGTTCACTTTGAGAATTACTTATATCATAAATTTGAGCATGTAGCTGATGAATATCCACAGATAAGTGTATATTTTTCCACAACCTCCTAAAATGCTGTTGGATTAAGTTCCAATCAATTTCTGGATTACTGAAAGATAATCCATTGTCTTTTAATTGTGTTTTTCCATGGACTTTTTGAAGTCCCCTTGCATATGCATGTATTTAGGCAAAAATTAAATATGATACCTCAAATCAATTCATAGCAATATTCATATAGCATTAAAATAGAAGCTTTAGGAGGTTATCCTTCTTTGCCTACTGATTTATCCCCATGATTTCTAATAATGCCTGATAAAGAAAAAATTATACATTAATATATGGTGAATAAATGAATGATCACATATCTGCTTTAGAAAAAAAATTGTTCTGTATTGTGGAAGAGATAGAGTCCAACATGGAGATAAAAGGAATTTGCTAGTAGCCTATTACAACTCTTGTTGTTGTTAAGCGCTGTTGAGTTGGTTCCAACTTATAGCGACCCTGTATAAGGTTTTTGAGGAGTGGCTGGTGAGTTTGAACCACTGGCTTTGTGGTTCAAACTGACCTTGTGGTCCAGTGCTTATCCTATAGTATCACACCAGGACTCCATTACAACTCTTAGCCATGAAATAATGAGAGTATGGAAGAAACAATGGCAGTAGAAATAAGTGACTATAACCAGGAACACTGTGAAAAACAGCTTGCTTCCAATAATAACCAGCCCAAACCATGGCCATTGAGTTGATTCTGACTCATAATCCTATGTAGACAAGAATAGAACTGATCATTAGAATTTCCATAACTAAATGTTTATCGGAGCAGACAGTCTTATCTTTCTCCTACAGAGTAGCTGGGTTTGAATCACTGACCTTGTGGTTAACAGCCCAACACTTAACCCACAACACCTCTAGAGCTCCTTTGCAACAACATTAAAAATAGAGCAGCAGGAAAAAACAAAATTGGCCTGAATAGGTACTGATGAGGAGTATTTGTTGAGAAAGGAATCATAAGACAACAATGTCACAGAACTCAGAGAAGACAGATTTAAGAGAATAGCATCAACTGTTTTAAATAGGTCAAATACTATGAACAGGACTGAGATTAACAGTGAGAAGCTGAAGAAGAATTGATGGCTTTGACTTATAGAGTTGACAAACCATCTTTAATACACCATGAATTGCCAAAAGAATCAACAAATCTGTTTCAGAAGGATAGCCAGAAAGCTCCTTCATCTCATGTACTTTGTTATCAGGAGTTGTCAGTGCCTGGAGAAAGATATCATGCTAGATAAAGCAGTGGGTCAATGAAAGAAAGGAAGGCTCTCAATGAGATGAGTAGACACAGTGGCTCAAACATAGCATGACTGTGAGGCCGGGGCAGGACCCGGCAGTGCTTTCATCTGTTACTATGAATTGGAACCAACTCAACAGTATTTAAAAACAACAGCAGCAGAATGAAGCACTTATATTGGCCCAAAAGATTTACGGATGAATCAAAAACTCAGTAATCAAGATGAATATGAAATTATTGACATATTTTAAAAACAGAAATGAATTTTTTAAAAAAAATCTATGGGAAGCCAAATATTAATTTTTTTTTTAAATCTTTATTTTTCAACCTGTGCTTATTGTGCAACACACAGCTGGTGGTACCTGGACATTCATGACTTTCACTTTCCACACTAGAAGAATTGACAATGGTGTGCCAAGAGATTTAGCAATATAGACCCTTATATACAGGCACACCTCAGAGATATTGTGGGTTCAGTTCCAGAACACAGCAATAAAGCAAATATAGCAGTAAATTGAGGGATGTGATTTTTTGTTTGTTTCCTAGTACATACAAAAGTTATGTTTGCACTATGTTATAGACTATAAAGTGTACAATAGCATTATAAATGCATAAAAGAAGTTCAAAAAGGCTCTTTTGACCAAAACGGAATGACTAAACTAAACTCAGTTCATGCTGAATTAAACTGGTCTTTTGGCCGGTCTGCCTGAAACTCGATGTTTGCTTAGTTGTACTTAACAAGAAGTCAACTCAGGGCCTTCAAAAGTTCCTGTTACCTAGACATGTTAAATGCTAGAACTCATAAAAAGTAAACACCCTGAAAAATTGGATTACATGAAGAAGATCATAGCATCAGATTGGAGGACTGGAGGAAGACTCACTTTGTTGCTGTTAAGTGCCATCGAGTCAGCTCCAACCCACGGTGACCTTGTATAGGGTTTCCAGGGAGCCGCTGGTGAGGTTGAACTACAAACCTTGCAGTTCAAATGGCTTTGCAGTCTGGAGCATTAACCCACAGCACCACACCAGGACTCCTGAAAACTCACTAGCAACTGCAATATATAGATGAAACAACCTTGCTTGCAGAAAACAAAGAAAAATCCTATCACTAAATCAATAAATGAAATCATGATAAATGGAGAAAAGACTGAAGTTGTCAAAGACTTCAACATTTTGCTTGGATCCACCATCAACACTCATAGAAGTCAAGAAATCAAAGTACGTATTGCATTAGGCAAATCTGCCGCACAAGACTGCTTTATAGTATTCAAGAGCAAATAAGTCATTTTGACGACTAAGGTGTGCCTGACCTAAGCCATGGTTCAATAACTTCATATGCATGTGACAGTGAATAAGGAAGATTGTAGAAGAATTGATGTATTTGAACTATTATGTTGGAGGAGAATATTAAAAGTACCATGGACAGCTAGAGGAACAGACAAATCTGTGTTAGAAGAGGCAGAGCCAGAGTGCTGCTTGGAAGCCGGAATGGCCAGACTTTGTCTTTCATTCTTTCGACATACTGTCAGAAGGGACTAGTCACTGGAGAAGGATATCATGCTAAGGAAAGTAGAAAGTCTCCTGGTGTGGTGCTATAGGATCAACACTGGACCGTGAACCACAAGGTTGGCAGTTCAAACCCACCAGCTGCTCCTCAGAAACCCTATACAGGGTCACTAGGAGTTGGACACAACTCAATGGAACTTAGCCACAACAACAACAAAAGCGGTAAGTCAGCAAAAAAGATGGAAACCTCCAATAAGATGGATTGGCACAGTGACAGAAGCAATGGGCTCAAGCTTAACAATGATTGTGAGAATATTCTGTTGCGATTAACACCTAACAACAACAACAATAACATAAAAAGTAAGACATAATTTTCCTCTATGGTCAAGCCAGAACGTGAAAGAAATAGAATCTAAGGAAAGGAATCCTCACACAGCTATCTTTTGTACAAATTGGACCCAAGAAATGTTTTCATGGCAATTGTTCGAAAGGGTCTTGAAGTTATCTAAGGTTTGTTTAATAATCTGATTCTATGAAATGACATCCTGTTACCAAAATGGTTTTTGCAAGTCCCTAAGACATCTGGTTTTTGTTGTTTTAAGTGCTATTCAGTCAGTTCCAACTCATAGAAACCCTATATAGGGTTTCTGAGGAGCAGCTATTGAATTTGAACGGCCAACCTTGCAGTTAGCAGTCTAGTGCTTATCCTAGCACCACACCAGGTCCCTGAGACATCTAGCTTAAACTTTAACCAGTAATATTTTATGATCTCACCTGCAGAACATGTGACTACAATAGGTAACCTCTGTAATTAGTTCCCACAATCAATCACTACAGGGTTCTCTACTAAATAATCCAATATAACCTCATTCTCCACCATTAGGCAATCCTTCTTATGAGCTCAGAGACTAGTAAATCAAGTAATTATATTATAATTTCTTTGTTCCCTGGACTATATCTATCTTTGTTAGAAGTTCTTTAGTTGGTGTCAACAGGTTTCATTTATGTGTGTGTGTGTCTCTCTTCTTTCCAACATACCTTCTTTTTTCTGAATATATTCTCAGATTGGCCCAGGACAGGGCAGTGTTTCATTCTGTTGTGCACACATAGGGTTGCTATGAGTTGGTACCAACTAGATGGCACCTAACAACAACATAGGTTTTTTTAAGGGAATGAATTGGTTCTGTAGGATAAGCACTGGGCTGAGAACCACAAAGTCAGTGGTTCAAGCTCACCAGCTACTTCAGGGGAGAAAGGTTTTCAGCCTTAGTGGGGGTACTTTCATTGAGGTTCTGAATGGGGAAGGTCAAATTGCAGTTAGTTGAAAAGAAAATTTAAGGTAAAGAACCAGAAAACAGACATTTGAGGATGGTAATCCAGGAAGCAACATCACTCCCCAACTGCTATTTAATTTGAAGTGTTCACCAATCTGACTACAGAGAGACAAAATATAGTTTAAATAAAAAATAAAGAAAATGAATGGTCATCCCAACTGTACTGCTTTAGGTACAAACATCTCCACTGTGACTTAGCATTAATTATTTATGTGGGAGACGGTGTCAACTAAACAATATCATGGAGGTCTCAAAAAGAATATTTCTGAAATGCTTCAAACAATAGGTATGTTGATATACTTTTCTCAAAAATATACTACATCCCGGGAATCTACAAAGAACGGTTTTCTCTAAGCCTGAATGATTGTAACTAAACAAATTAATTTTATGATTTTGCAATAATATTTATATTTAGTCTGAAACTTGTAGTAGTAGATCTTTACCTGTTAACCTTTTAGATTCATAGAAATCTCACAGGAGAAATTCCAAATTGGTTTATAAATGTAATTTCAGGAACAGAATGATCCTTGAAACTTAATTACATCTTTGCCCTTAGAATTTTCCAGCATGAATATGCAAATGCAGATATATTCATGATGACCTACTGAAAGCAGTCTCCAATGTCAATGAAAGGTGAAGGAGTACTAAGTAAATAAAAGTGGGAATGTTTCTAATTAAAACAGAATTAAACACTTCAAGCAGAAAACCACATTTTTAATTGTTATGTGGTACTAATCTCAAAAGGCTAAAGTCAGATGAAATAGGTTATAGTTTTGCCAAGCCAACAGGATCCCCCTAAGACATAGTTTTACCTTTGGCTAAATGAGAAAAAGTAGAGAAGATACTTTCTGCTATGGAAAGTGGAAATGGAGGAACATTCATAAGGGAGGTATTTTACAGATGGCATTAACACAATACATAGTCTGTAAAAACAAAAAATAACGAAAGTATTACAAATTAGCAAATAGATTTCTCTTTTTTGGTGGGCAGTGCTTCTCAAATTGGGCTAAATAATATTGGTAGGCAGTGCTTCTCAAACCTATTTCATCAGCCACCTCTGAGTTTTTGAAAATTCAGAATCCTAGTCCAAACAAATTCTGAGTATGGGTGCATGAGATGTAGACTCTGCATTTTCAACAAACTTATCCTGGTGATTCTCAAGGTTGGCGATATTTTTTAACCACGGAAAATGGCATATGGATGCATTTAGGGTTCAATGTTTCCATTTATGCTACCACATGGTAGATTTAATGGTGGGAATTTATTGTAAAATGGTTCTATCATTTCACTAAAAATATCACATGCAAGTGGTGAACATTACTTATGAAATTAAGTAAAAAGTTATTGCTACTAAGGTTCCAGTTCATACATACATGGGTTATTTTAAACAAAGCATGTTTAAACATGTCTTTGCTATCAGTGGATGGCTACAGATAAATCCCCTCAGGAACAAACTTATCTTATTGTCTGCAAGGTGCGTTAAAAAAAAAAAAAAACTTCAATCAAAACAGTGGCTTCTGAGGGGATCTGCTAGCCAGTGCAATTCAAGGCAAAGAGTTCAACTCAGATTATAGTGACTAGATTTTTGTGTTCTAAAGTGGTAATTGTCATAGATTTTCCTCAAGGACCCAGATGATAATAGAGAATTATTAGAAAGATTTTAAGAAAGTGAAAAAGTACACTGGTTACAAAAACATCAGGAAAATTGTGCCAAGGAATATATATATTTTTCAACACAGCATGTACCGGCTCATTCTTGAAGGATAGCAAGAGTTGACTGTCCTTTAAGAATTTCATTGTGAAATCTTACTCCTATACCCTACATCCTTGATTTAGTTCTTTCAGGCTTTTTTGTTCCCAAATATCAAACAACATCTAAAAGGAACATATTTTGAGTCCTTCAAGAATACCAAAATGCTGTTTTGACATGGTGTAAATCAGAGTGGAGGATTCTTCAAGGAAAGCTACTTGTTATTATTGTTAAGTGCCAGAGTCACAGTTACTGTACAGGGTTTTCAAAGAGGTGCTGGTTGTTTTGAACCACTGACCTTTTGGCTATCAATGTAGTGCTTATCCTACA
>NW_006408626.1:9318402-9320488 GCF_000296735.1 Chrysochloris asiatica
CTATATATAACAGATCTATCAAATATGATTTTATTTATATTAGAAATCGAAGAATTTATTCATTGAAGAATTTATTTATATTAGAAATTGAAGAATTCTACCAACTTCTTCAGTTTGAAATTGATCAAACATACAATCAAGATGTATTGATAATTACTGGTATTTCGAATGCGAAGCTTGTGAACAAAAAGGATGTATCAGTGGCTTAAAAATAAGAGCTTGGTGATAAAAATTATGCTGGAGACCTCATGATAGAATTTTGCAAAACCAATTACTTCTTCATTGGAAATAACTTTTTTTCAACAACATACAGGGTGCCTGTACATATGGACCTTTCCAAATGGAAGACCCAGGTATCAAACTGACTACATCTGTGGATGAAATGATGATGAAGCTTAATAATATCAGATGAAGCAAGGCCAGTGGCAGATTTTAGAAAAGATCATTAGTTATTCATATACAAGTCAGGCTGAAGCTGAAAAAATTAAAAATAAGTCCACAAGACACAAAATTGCCCTTGAGTATACCCCACCTGAATTTAAAGACTATCTCAAGGAAATATTTGACAGATTAGAGAATAACAAATGAATACCAGAAGAGCTATAGGATGATAACAACAAAATCATACAGGAAGAAAGCAAAGTGTAGCTAAAAAGACAGGAAAGAAAGATAAGACCAAAATTAATGTCAGAAGATGCTCTGAAACTTGTTTTCTAGTGTACAGATGATAAAGCAAATGGTAGAAATAAGGAAGTAACAGAACTGAACAGAAAATTTCAAAGGACAGTTCACTATAGTGAAATGTACAAAGACCCGGAGTTAGAAAACCAAAATGGAAGAACATGGCCAGCACTTGTCCAGCTGGAAGAACTGACAAAAAATCAAGCCTCAGGTTGCAATATAAAGGATCCTATGAGCAAACTTTGAGTTTTTCAGGAAGCAAAGAAAGAAGATGGAAGGAAATGCAGAATCACTGTAGCAAAAATAATTGGCCGAACTTCAACCATTTCAAAAGGTAGCTTATGATCAAGTACAAATGATACAAGAGGAAAAAAGTCCAAACTACACTAAAAGTATTGGTAAAAAACACAAAGCTCCAGGAATTGATGGAACAGAAATTGAAATCTTTCAACAAACTGAAGTAGCGCTGCAGGTACTCATGCATCTATGTAAAGAAAATTTGAAGACACTTACTTGGCCAATCAATTGAAAGAAATCCATATTTCTGCCCATTCCAAAGAGAGGTGACTCAACAGAATGCAGAAATCATCTAATAGTGTCATTAATATCACATGCAAGTAAAATTTGGCTGAAGATATTTTAAAAAATGGCTTCGACAATACATTGACAAGGAGCTGCCAGAAACTCAAGAGAATTCAGAAGAGGTATATCATTACTGACATCAGATGGATCTTGACTGAAAGTACAGAAACCAGAAAGATGTTTACTTGTGATTTATTGACAATGCAAAGACTTTTGGCTGTGTGGATCATGGCAAGCTATGGATAATATTATGCTCATGAGGAACCTGTACAGAGACCAAGAGAGAATCATTCGAACAGAATCAAGAAAGGTATTCACCAGGGCAGTATTATTTCTCCATACTTCTTCAATCTTCATGCTGAGTAAATAATCTGAGAAGCTGGACTATAAAAGATAGTGGCATCAGGATTGGAGGAAGATTCATTACCAACATGTTACATGCAGATGTTACAACCTTGCTTGCTGAAAGTAAAAAGGACTTAAAATACTTCCTTATGAATATCAAAGACCACAGATTTCAGTATGGATTGCACCTCAAAGTAAAGAAAGCAAAAATCCTCACAAATGGATCATGCATGACATCAGGATAAATGATGGAAAGACTAAAGTTGTCAAAGACTTCATTTTGTTTTGATCTACAGTAAACATTCATGAAAGTAATAGTTAAGAAATCAAATGACATATTGCACTAGGCAAATCTGTTGCACAAAACCTCTTTAAAGTGTTCAAGAGCAATGATATCAGCCTGAGGACTAAGATGTGTATGACCCAAGTCATGGTATTTTCAATTGCCTCAAATGCATGTGAAAATTAGACAATGAAT
>NW_006408626.1:9321608-9323727 GCF_000296735.1 Chrysochloris asiatica
GTTGTTGTTGTTAAGGGCTGTCAAGTCGGTTCTGACCCACATCGACCCTGTATAGGGTTTCTGAGTTGCAGTTGGTAAGCTTGAACTGCCAACCTTGCAGTTCAAAGCAACTTTGCAGTCCAGCACATTAACCCACAGTTCCACACCAGGACTCCAATAGGGTAGTTCTTAATCACTAATTCTTAATGAAGACTTCACATTTATTTATTATTCTTTTATTTGAGCAAGACTTCTATATATTATTTTAATATATGGTGTGCCATGCTCCCTAAGAATCAACACAGTCAACCTCAGAGAAGCAAAATAAACCTGAGGGGGAAAATGTCACATGGAAATCTTTATGTCTGAATAGATTTCCCAATGCATTCATGGAATTTCTTTTAATATTGAAATAAGTTATAAACAAATTCATCTCTATTTACTCAAAGACTTCATCAAATGTTAGCATTTTTAAATGATGGACTTGCATACTAATAGTGACCAAACCATTCATTTATGTTACATTAACTCATAAAATTAAATATTTTCCAAATGTTATTTCACTATAAACACACACAAAAAAACTTCAGTATATAATGAGTTGTACTTTGATATGTATGTTTCTTTTTTCTTTAATATATTTTGATTTATTGGGCAACAGAAACTTGTATTATATAATCAGGGTGTTATTTTAAAGTAAAGTACTATAGCATCAATAACAACGCTCTTGTTTTTGCTAGTTGCAATCAAGTCAATTTCAACCTATGACGACCACATGTATCACAGACTGAAAGGCTGTTAAGTCCTTCACCATCTTCATGAATTTTGGTATGTTTGAATCTCTTTATGCGGCAATTGTATCATGTCTTCCAACATAGAGGGTTCATCTTCCAGCCCGATATTGGACCATATTCCTCTGTGATTCATAAAGTTTTTATTGGCTAATTTTTGGAGGTAGCTTACCAGGTATTTCTTTCTAGTCTAACGTAGTTGTTGTTTGTTGTTGTTAAGTGCCGTGGAGTCAGTTCTGACCAACAGCGACCCTGCATCGGATTTCTGAGAAGCAGCTGGTGAGCTTGAACTGCCGACCTTGCGATTCAAACAGACTTTGCAGTCCAGCGCATTAATCCATAGTACCACACCAGTACTTCAACTTATTTAGGAAACCCTTTAAAATCTGTTTAGCATGACTGATACTATCAGTATTTGAAATACTGGTAGCAGTACTTCCAACATCATAGCAAGATATAAGCCACCACAATAAGGTAAAGTGACAAATTAATTTGTTGTTGTTAAGTGCCATCTAATCAGTTCTGACTCATAGCAATCTTGTAGAGTGCTTCCAAGGAGCGGCTAGTGGTTTTGAACCTCTGACCTTGCAGTTAGCAGTCCAGTGCTTATTGTATAGTGCCACACCAGGACCCTGACAAATTAATAGTGACTGCTTATAAAATATCAAGTTGGGGCAAAGTGTTAGGCACATGACAAAAACCACAGTCAATTCTTAAATAATTCTTACCTTGATCCTGGAAAGTATTTTATATATCAGAAAAGAGGCTCAGAGAGGTAAATTAACTAATCTCACAAAATTTGTATGAGGCAAAATGCAAATACTGTGCTTAATTTCCTCAGTGCACTAAAGATAAATTAGGAGATGATGAATAACTGTCTCTCTTGCTCTTTCTTAGCTCCTATCTTCAGCTTATTCTCGCTTTCTCTGACTATAATATGGAATTTATTTTTTATTTTCTGCTTCACAAAGAGTGTCCCATACAAGGGAGCGTCAAAAAGTAAGTTGAAAAAATGGAATTTACAGATAATGGAATGTCTTCACAAACTTTAGAAACCCCCTTATGTATGTCCGAAAATGAAAAAAGGAAATAATTTCTTATTTATAAAGACTTTTCAACAAGTTGTGAACTTTATATTATAAATTAATGAGATAAAATGATGATATCTACTAGCCAGCTATATCAGTCAACTTTCCCATTAAATTGTTGTAGATAACCCCAGGCCAAGGACTTTCAATTTGATTTACTACATTTGCATCCGTTGCTTTTTTATTTTTAACAGCAAGATAATTTATGTTATTGTTTTATTTTTTTATATTAAAATCATCAATATTTTTAAATAATTTGTT
>NW_006408626.1:9324676-9326235 GCF_000296735.1 Chrysochloris asiatica
GCACTGCAGGAAATGCACTGGACCACAAGGTCAATTTGAACTGCCAGGTCAGACATGCAAACCTATCAACCGCTCCTTGGAAACCCTATACAGGGTCACTGTGAGTCTGAACAGACTAGATGGCACACAACAACAAGAACAATTAAGGTAAGAGAAATTCTACAGAAGAGTCTCATTTTCCTTTTAGGCCAGCTTTCATTCGGAAAAGTGGAATTCAGTCTTTTCCCACTATGCTCTTGTCTTACAGACCACCTTACTGGCTATAAAAAGTGAATTTTCAGCAGGGGGGCTACTGATAAACATGAATTTTAAGCAGCCTCTTTCATCTGTTAGTTTGATCAAGATTTAGTAAAATAATGCTCAGTGTAGGAATATTCAATATCATGCTCCAAATTCTTTAGTTTAAAAAAAGAAGTGTATTTTAATCACCTCTTAAAAATCTTTTGACAGATTATTCTACACAACTTTTCTTATTAACTGTACTAACCCTACTTTATTATATGTAAAGTTACAACCTGTTTTGCATAAATAGCATCGGATGCAAAATTATTAGGAGAACATGTTAATATAGGGAATGCATCTTATTTTATCATTTTAAAAACTGCTAAGAAATTGTAAGAAAAGTTTGCTCAAAAATGATATATTATCTCTCTTCCTCTCTTTCTCCCTGGTTAAATATTTAATAATCATTTAAATTCAACAACAGTCTGCTTCAGTTGAAAATATTGAAATTAGTCATGTAAAAAATCATTTTAAAGTCAAGCACCGGAAACACACATTTTGTGCACTTCATTTCATTTTATAGTCTCTAAGAACTATTACAATTTTTAATAAACTTGTATCTGGGATTTGAAGCCAAATACTTGCACTCAAAAAGGCAAGAATTTATTAACCAAAAGATACCCAAAGTGGTACTAAAATATATTCCCTAGTGATAAGTTTTGAATGGGTTGTAAAAGCTGCAATTCATTAATCTAGTCAAAATTAAAGAACAACAGCTGTCCCAGCTGAACCCCCAACGCCCATTTTTGTAAAGATAATGATTTTTTTTTTTTCATTTACACAATGCTGATAAATATCTCATGGTCGAGTTTTAAAATGTTAGTTCCATTGCTTTAATTGTAAAATGTATTATTATGATGTTGTTGTTGTTGTTGTTATATTATGATACAAACTGTAAAATAGGTTGTTGTTGTTGTTGTTAAGTGTCTTCATCATTTCTGACTCATAGTGACCCTATATAGGGTTTCCAAGGAATGGCTAGTGAATTTGAACCTCCAACCTTGTTATGTTTGCATTGTTCCAGACACTGTTAATGCATCTCGCTGAATTTTCCTCTTCTCTATTGACCCTCTACTTTACTAAGCATAGTGTCCTTCTCTAGGGACTGACCCCTTCTGATAGCAGTATGCATACCCATATATATAATGAGGTTCCTGGGTGGTTCAAATAGTTAAGCAATTAGCTACAAACCAAAGGTTTGTAGTGTGAATCCAACAGAGGTGACTCTGAAGAAAGTCTTGGCAATATGATTTTAAATGACCACAGTCATTGAAAAT
>NW_006408626.1:9326890-9337680 GCF_000296735.1 Chrysochloris asiatica
TTGTTGTTGTTAAGTACCATCGAGTCGGTTGTGTGCTGTGTGCCGTGGTATTTTCAATAGCCTCATATGCATGTGAAATTTGGACAGTGATTAAGGAAGACTAATAGAAGAATTCATACATTTGAATTACGGTGTTGGAGAAGAATATTAAAGGTACCATGGACTGCCAGAAAGCAAACATATCTGTGCTGGAAGAAGTACAACCAGAATGCTCCTTAGAAGCCAAGATGATCAGACTTTGTCTATCATACTTAGGACATATTATCAGGAGGAACCAGTCCCTGGAAATGGAGATCATGCTTGGTAAAGTGGAGGGACAGAGAAAAAGAGGAAGACCCCCTAATGAGGTGGATTAGCACAGTTTCAGCAACAATGGGCTTATGAGTATTAGAAATTGTGAGGATGGTACAGAATTGGGCGATATTTTGTTCTGTTGTAAATATGTATGTTGTCGCTGTTAGGTGCCATTATTGAGTTGGTTCTGATTCATAGTATGCCTGTACATGGTGTCTGAGGAGTAGCTAAGGAGCATGAACTGTCAACCTTTTAGTTCGAATTAACTTTACAGTCCAGCGCATTAACCTACAGCGCCACACCAGGACTCACTTAGAAATGTTTTATTATACATTTTATGTTTTATTACAAAATTGCTTAAAAAATTTGTGTCAGTGTCCTTAGTATAAAAAATTACAAATACATTGAAATCTACTTTCCAAAAAGATGATTAAACTAATGCCATACCTTAAATTTAAAAAAAAAACACCAAAAAAACAATACATTTCATTTCAAATGTTATTTTAGTAAAAGCTTACATCAAAATGAATTCCCTGCCATCCTTTGTTTAAAGTAAAATGAAAATTGCATTGCCTTTCATAAAGCAAATTATTTCTGGATATTTTTAATAAGATTACTGTCAAATTCTGTCAGCTTTTCTGACAGAATGTATTAACATAGCACTCCATTGCCTAACTGTAATATTACTTCAAACATCTCAAATTCACTAGGCTATTGTTGCTTCTCTCTCAGTCTATTTCTCAACTATGTTTAGAGTTAAAATTAAAAGTTGAAAATAATCAAAATATTTTAAAACAATCATGATATATATTAATACAAGTGCCAGCTAGTACTAGGGAGGAAACCTTAAAAAGTTATGGGATTTTGTGAAGTCTTTCTTAACCTCAAGTTTCTAGTTTCATCCCTTAAAAAACAGAAGAATCCTAAGAACTCAGGAATAGGTAGCATTTAGGCATTAAACTGACATATCTCTTTTGTATGTTTTTTCCCTTTAAATTTTCTTATTTATAATGCCTGAGAATATACACAGCAAAACATACATCAATTCTATAGTTTTCACACGTGTAATTTAGTGATCTTGATTACATTCTTTTGAGTTGTGCAAACGCTCTCCTTGTTCCTCGCTCATTAACATAAACATTTGTTGTTGCTTTTGTTAAGTGCTGTTGAGTCAGTTCCGATTCATAGCAACCCTGTATAGGGTTCCTGAGGAGTAACTGGTGGATTTGAACTGTCTACCTTGTAGTTCACAGTCCAGTGTTGATCCTAGGACACCACAACAAGAATCCAAAATAAACTTGGTGGTGGTGGTGGTGGTTATGTGCTGTGGAGCCGGTTATGAATCATAGAGAACTTGCATAGGATTTCCAAGGCTGAAAATCATTATGGGAGCTGAAAGCCTCAAATTTCTCCCATGGAACAGCTTACAGTTTGGAACTGTTGACCTTGAGGTTAACAGCCCAACTCATAACCACTACACTACCAGAATTCCTTACTGCCCCTAATTTTCCTGTTTAGTCTGTTGAGTTGCTATTGTTAATTTGATTACATATTGATAGTTACTAAAAGAGCATAATGCTCAAGACAGACCTTTTTTTACTGGCTAAGCAAAATTGTTGTTCAATTTTAAGATGACTTTGGGGGATATTTGTTGCTTTCAACTTTAATGGTTAGCTCAGAAAAATAGATTCAGAGGTTCATCTAGCCTCTATGGCTTCAGAAAGTGGAGTCTGTAATAATTTGAAATTCTGGTCTGCATTTTCCCTTTTTTGATCATGATTCTTCTATGGAATCTTTAATCAGTATGTTCAGTAATGGTAGTTGAACACTAGCCAATGGTAGCTGTTTAAGAAAGCAATTATCTTCCTCCTATTCTTTTTTTCTTGGTCCTCTCTTCAGATGAATAGAAAGCAATCATTCTGCTTTGGATAACTGCTTGCAAGTTTTATAGACCCAGGGCACTGTACACAAAACTAGGAGGAAGAATAGAAGAACTAAAAATATTATTAGGTCAATTAACTAGGATACCCAGTGAAACTATGGCCCAAGTAACCAAATCCCATGAGGTGTTTGGTTGTACATAAGCAGCCTCAGAAGTTACTCCTTTTCTTGTCATTGTTGTAAGTGTATCTAAAACACAGCTTTTGCCAGTTCAATTTTTTATAGATGTATCAATTACTGAAGGCAACTACAATAATCAACTGTGCAACCCTACTCCTAATCCATGTAACTGTTTCATCACCTTTTGTCTCTCTTCCCTGTTTTCTTCCACCTCTGGCAACCACTCATAAACTGTGGTTTCTATTCATTTGTCTTTTTATATAATTGAAATCATATAATATGTGTCCTTCTACGGTTGGCTTGAAGTCCTGGTGTGGTGCTGTGGGTCAATGTGCTGGACTGCAAAGTGATTTGAACAACAAGTTTTGCGGTTCAAGCTCACCAGCTGTTCCTCAGAAAGCCTACACAGGGTTGCTATGGGTGGGAACCAACTCAATGGCAGTTAACAACAACAAATAACAATGGTAGGCTTATTTTGCTTAGCATAATGTCTTCAAGCTCTATCCACATTGTAACATGTATCAAGACTTCATTTATCCCACTGTTGCTGTTGTTAAGTGTCATCGAGTTGGTTTTGACTCATAGCAACTCTGTAAAGTTTCTGAGGAGCAGCTGGTGGGTTTGCAGTGCCAACCTTGCAGTTCAAGTTGACCTTGCATCCCACTAGCTGAGTAGTATTCCATTCATTTATATATATATACATATATACATACATACATACATATATACATATATACCACACTTTTTTATACATTTATCTGTTGATTATTATTCATGTTGTTTTCACCTTTAGGCTATTGTGAGTAATCCTGCAATGCATACAAATCTCTTCTGAGCACGTGCTTTCAAGTTTTTTGGCTATATTCCTAGTAAAATTGCTGAGTCATATGATAGTGTTACCTTTAATTTTTTAGAGGAACTGTCTCATTGTTTCCACAACATCTGTGACATTTTGCATTACCATCAGCAGTGGATAAGAGGTCCAATTTTCCCTTATCCTTGCTAACATTTGTTATTTGCTGTCTGTTAATTTATTTTTTATTTTCAGTCGTGATATGCCATGAAGTCGGTTCTGACTTTTAGTGGCCCTGTACAGAGTTTCCAAAGCTGTAAATCTTTACAGGAACAGAAAGCCTCATCTTTCTCCCACAGAACAGCTGGTAGTTTCGAACTGCTGACCTTAAGGTTTGCAGCCAATTTGTAACCACTACACTGTTGTTGTTGTTAAGTACAATGGAGTCGGTGTCGACCCATAGCGACCCTGCACAGGGTTTCTGAGGCTGTAAATCTTTATAGGAACAGAAAGCCTCATCTTTCTCCCACGGAACAGCTGGTAGTTTTGAACAACTGACCTTCGGGTTAGCAGCCCAATTAGTAACCACTATGCTACTAGACCACTACTTATCCTTTACTGTTGTTGTTAAGTGCCATCGAGTTGGTTCAGACCCATAGTGACCCTGTATAGGGTTTCCAAGGAGCAACTGGCAAGTTTGAACTGCCGACCTTGCTTTTCAAACCAACTTTGCAATCCGGTGCATTAACCCACAGTGCCACACCAGGACTCCTAGCTATCATAGTAGGAATGAAATAGTATCTAAGTGCGGTTTTAATATGGATCTTTTTGATGACTAGTGATGCTGAGAATCTATGTTTTATGTTTAGTGACCATTGGAATGTTCTCTTTAGTTCTGAAATATCTATTCAAATTCTTTGTTCATTCTATGATTGGGATATTTGCCTTTTTAGTATTAAGTTGTTGAGGATTTATATATTTTTTTGGTTATTAGCTTCTTGTCAGATTTCTGATGATATTCTCCCAGTCTCAGTAACTTATCTTTTTTATTTGTTTGGTAAAGTCTTTGGGTGAGCGAAAGTTTTAACATTTTATGAGGTCTCATTTATTTATTTTGCCTTACGCTGTTTGTGTTTTTGTTATTATATAAGACAATCTATTGTTAAAAGCTAGAGCTGACAGCATTGCCCCTGATTGTTCTCCTAAGGTTTTTTAAAGTTTTATTTTATGCATTTATTTCCTCAATCCATTTTGAATTTATTTATGCATATGATATGAGGTATGGATTCTGTTTCATTTTTCTGTATATGGAAACACAATTTTTCCAGCACCATTTTATTTTTATAACTGTGGAAAATATGTAAATTACAAAACATTTGCTATTTCAACCTTCTTCATGAGTACAATTCAGTGGCATTAATGGTGCTCATCATGCTATATAGCCAACACCAACAACAGTTTCCAAACTTTTCCATCTCCCTTAACAAAATCTCAATGTCTCCAAAACAAGGAGGAGATAATCAATGATTTTTACAGTGACAATTGTAACAAACTTTTAGGTTAAAGAACAAAATAACAACAAACAAACAAAAACAGCACTGCCCAGTCCCAGAACACAAAGCATTTGATTTCTGAAGTATAAAGAGATAAGGATTTCCAAGACAAAACTGATGCATGTTCTAATTGAATGGCATTTAACAACAGCAAACAAACATGGCCTATAAGTGTAACCTAGTGTCACTTGCAAGAAAAATGCAATATAAATTGCAAATGTTAATTTCTAAAATAACGAAAATATTTTTAAATAAATGTTTCCATTTTTTAAAAATATAACAAAGTATGTATGATACATAAAATATAGTATACTGAATATAAACTACCTTTCTTAATGAATTATCTTCATGTGAAATATTCTATAATGGTAATATCAGAGATTTGTCAGGTTATTTTTCCCTACCCAGAATGACTTTTCAAGGGTTTGGCTGAACAACCAGGAAGAAGGAAAAAATAAAGAGCCAACCTTATTTTCAATTCATTACCCTCCTATCACTTGTTACTGCTCTCATGAGGTCTTACTATATCAACTTGATCACCTATTTAAATACTATTGCTATGTAATATCACAGGTGTTCTACTCTAATTTGTGTTAACTTCAGGATGCTACAGGTCCTACAGTTGAAAGAGAGTTATCATTCTACAGGTTTCGGGGAGATACAGACTTGGATTTAGAACCGGTATCTAATCTGAATTCTGAAATTTACCATCCTGGCTATCTTAAATTGCTTTACTTCTTTAGATATTAGTTTCCTTATCTTTTTAAATAGAGATAATAACTTCACTCTTTGTAACTGGACACAAAGCAAGTTGGAACTCATTTATGTACTTTTTGGAAAATGGTTTCTTACACTTGTTCTGCTATTAAGTACTCTGTTACTAACGTTTCAGCTCTCTGATGACCAGTTTCTTTATTAATAAGATAATAAGGGCAAAGACTCTGGTTCCAGCTTCTAAAGATTCAATTTACAAGGGGATTTCAAAGATTTTGTGGGAAAATTCCATTGTCTTTTAATTCCATTTTCCATTAACTTTTTGAAGCCCCTCATATTTCATAGATCATATTTCAAGGTCAGCAGTTTGAATACACCAGCGTCTCCATGGAAGAAAGATAAGTCTTTCTGCTCCCATAAAGATTTAAGATTTATAGCTCAGAAACCATATACAGTATTGCTATGAGTCTGAATCAACTTGATGGCACACAACATCAACAACATATTTCAAAGATCCATTTTGAATTCATAAAACAGGGCTTTAGTTTCTTCTTCCAGTTAATCATTCTTTGTAAATAACTCTACAGAATTTATGGCACCATAATCTTTACTCAGAGTTAATGATATACGTTTCTAAATAATTATAAACATTTAAACAATATGTAATCTTGTTGTTGTTAAGTGCCGTCAAGTCGGTTCCGACCCATAATGACCCTGTGTAGGGTTTCCGAGGAGCAGCTGGTGAACCTGAACCACCGACCCTGCAGTTTAAATGGCTTTGCAGTGTGGCACATTAACCCACAGCGCCACACCAGGCAATAGGAAAGTTAAGTATACGCTTTTAGCTTCATTGCAGATTTTTAAAATGACATATCTTCTAGCTAAAGCTGATTTGTGAAAAACATGTATTTTTAACATGAATTCCATGTACATCAAAGGATTGAGAAAAATGATTCCATAAAATCTCTAAATTTCCAAAGAAATATTTTAAAACATTCATTTCTTACTGCGTAGTAAATGCTCCACAAGAAAGTCATGAACATCTGGAATCAGTTGGAAAGGGCAATTACTAATGATACATGAAATATAGATCCTTAAAATATAATTACTGCACTGAGAATATATTTTAGAAATGTGGGGGAAAAATCTCAGTCACTTGTTATCAAGGGTCTAAAAGCATATATTTGACCTACTAAACTGAAAGATTAAATAGCTGATCTTTTCCCAGCCTCCTTATAATTAAGATGGGTTTTCTTACAAATGGAAGATATTTTTTTCATTTGTATACTGTTATATGTGTACAAAAAGACTGGCATGTCATCTCCTTCCATTTTGTAGTCCACAGCATTCTTTTCACACCTCAGCAGAGGAACCAAAAGTCTCTAGTGCACCAAAACCAATATCAACCTTCCTGAATTAATTACTTCCTTCAATCTCAGCTTTATAATGAGTCTCTCTGGGAATTGGCACAATTAAAAAAAAGAGATAGTCACCAGCAAGATGGGGAAAGATGTTGCTGTAAGGGCTGCTCTTTTGTCCTTCCTTTTCTGCCACAGAATGCTTCAGATTAGTGTTCTGGAAGTAAAAAAACAAAAACAAAATGCTTCTAAAGATGATCTCTATTTCAGTCTAGGGTTTCAGACCATTGAGGAAGAACAGGCATTTTCTTCTCCCACATTACAATACCAAATGTACCACATTCATCTGCTTTCATACAAAATAGTCTTTGAAAAAGAAAAACAGTTCTAGAATCTTTTACCCATTTTCTTTAATTGTACCTTAGGAAATACAAATATGTCTCAAATGTATAAAGCTACCAACATTTCTCCTTTAATTCACATGTGGAACTGTCTTCTGAAGGTGTTTTCAATAACATTTGTGTTCTGGGCTTGATAATACATTATTAACTCAGTGATTCTTAAACAGAACTATACATGAGTATCACTCTTGGATTTTTTTTTTTATACAAATATATCTGCTACACTAGTAGAAATTCTGATTAGGTGAACCTGGACCAGGCATTTATTTGTCCTACTAGGTGGGTTGTAGACTGGCATTTCTTTTTTCAGTATCAAAAGTCTAGGATAACTCTAGTAAAATACGACCCATTATTATGATGCAACAAATAATGTAGGTCCATGTATTATATTAAAATGATACAGATGCTATTGATTTAAACATCAGTCTTAACATATCATGTATCATCATATTTATAACTCTGTGTAAAGGCGTCTCTATTTAAAGGGCTTGAGACCATTCAATGCCCCTTTGGATGGGGGAATGAACAAACAAATACAGTAAACAATGATGTGAGAGAAGTTGGCTATAGGTAACTGCTCAGTCACTCACCATCATTGTCAGCTCAGGATGCCTCTCAGGCATTGCTTTCTAGCTTACCTGTCTATGACTAGTCTTCCTAGAGCTTGGCCGTCTATTAGAGAATGCCCTTTACAAATAGAGGAGGACTATTCATTAGTTAAGGGGCCCTGATAAGACTGTGGGTTAAGCATTAAACTGCTAACCACAGTGTTGATGGTTCAATCCCACCAGTCACTACATGAGAGAAAAGATGAAGCTGTCCATGTAAAAATGTACAGTCTCAAAAACTGTAAGTTATAGTTCTACTCGGTCCTATAAGACAGCTATGAGTTGAAATCCACTCAATGGCAGTGGTTTGATTTTGGGTTTTGTATTTATTTGTTATGAATTTGTTATGATGAGATAAAAAATAAATGATGAAATGAGGTCGAGAGAAGAATTGCTGTTGAGTTGGTTCCGACTCATAGCAACCCTGTTGAGACTTGTAAATCTCTGCAGGAGCGGAAAAACTCATCTAAGTATAGAAAAAGTCACATGCTAAGAAGAGGACAAGTAAACAAAATATTTGTAACATGACATGCACATGCAAGAGGAGAACCAAAATGTAGTCACTGAAAGTTTTAGCAATTAAGGAAAACAGACTCATGATTAATTGTGTCAGTTACAGTATCTAAAAAATTTAACAAACTAGTTGCTTAAGAAAATCACAGATCCTAACAGCACTGAAAACTAGGAGAAATATCTTCAGTAGATCCTAATAATGAGATCACAAGGAACCCTGGTGGTACAAGGGGTAAATGCTCAGCTGCTAACCAAAAGTTGGCAGTTTGAACCTACCCAGTGGAAGAAAGCTCCAGTGATCTACTCCCATAAAGAAAACTTTATGGGGTAGCTCTGTCACATGGGGTTGCTAGGCGTAGAAAGATTTATAATACCAACAACAAAAGAGTTCTTTGTGGTATTATAAATCTTTCTACAACACACTTCCCTCATCACCCGCCCCCATCCACCATCAAAGACCCAAATTGAATACTCAAAGTAACATGTGTTCTTTTATAAGTTTTATTCTAACACAACCATCAGTAAAGAATTGGAGAGGAGCCAAAACAAAACAGTGCAAGTATGCTTTCCGTGACCAACTGGCTTAATCCTGAATTATACATGGTATTTCTTGAAATCAAACTTTTGCTGATTATTGAATATAAATGATAGACAGATTTAATATGTTCCACTGTCAGCCAGACTGAGAAAAGGAAATCTATTCTCTAATGAAATTTAAGAATGCCTTCCCATACTTAAATACTAGACTTCTTACCTCAGCACGGAGAAAAGTTAAGAAATATGTGAGAGCACAACCAGTTTTTTTTTTTTTTTCCAAAGACAATCCTGGGCTTGTTCTATCAATGTACACATAGTTCTGATAATTTTTATGTCTCCAGGAAAAACAATGAAATCATGTATAGCTAATATATATATATATATTTATAATTTTAACAATGCACCCATATGACTTCTGAGTTTATGCAAAATAATTTCTGTTGAAATCTTTAATACTGGTTGCAAATTGCATGTCTAGGTATCTGAAAGCAATGACCTGAAGCAAATGCTTTATAGATATAAATCACTGTTACACCAAAGAAGAGCTTCTAAAAATTACTTGGACTTAGATTAGGTTTATCTTAAATCATTCTTCTTTTAATTAATCAGATAGCTGAGTTAATTGACTAACAAGGACTATTTCCAGCGTTTGAACATAAGTTATCATAAGTATACAAGAAAATATATTTTTCTTTTTTCTAGACTACTGTTGGATTAGGGGTAAGAGTGAGCTTTTTAATAGAGGACGTATTGATAGGCTTCATTTGAAGGTATTAACCTAACATTGTTGTTAGCTAACGTCGTCAAGTTGGGTCCTATTCATAGTGATCTTGTATAGAATTTTTGAGGAGCTGTTGGTGGGTTTGGACCACAAACCTTGCAGTGAGCAGTCCAGTGCTTATCCTACAGCATCACAATATGTTAAAATCTCATCAGCTGCTCCTTGGAAACCCTATTAGGGTTGCTATGAGTTGGAACCAACTTGAAGGTACTTAATGAGAGTTTGATTTTAATTAAAAAGAGGTTTACTTTAGAAGTTTAACCTTAATGTACGAACAGATTAAGAAATAACAGAGCTAAGTATTGGTATTTTCTTTGAGGTACCAAACTGAGCATATTACTTGCTGTTGTTGTTGTTGTTGTTAAATGCTGTTGAGTCCATTCTGACTCATAGTAACCTTGTATGGGGTTTCCTAGGAGAGGGTGGTGAGTTTGAACCACCGACCTTATGGTTCAAACTGACCTTGAGGTCAATTGCTTACCCTGTGGCACCACACCGGAACTCTGGGCATTTTATTTAGTTAATCATAATATAAGAGAAAGTGTAGACAGAAAGCATAATTCTACTGTTGTTATAGAATTAATAGAAAAATCAGGCCCCTCTCATAAGAATTGGTTTTATCTCTATACAGGGTAGTGGAGGGAAATGAGAATTTTGTATAAAATTTTATATGATATCACTTGTTATTGTGTGCCAAAAAGTCATTTTGGCTCATAGCAATCCTGTGTATGTTTTCTGAGGAGTGGCTGCTGAGTTTGAACCTTGCAGTTCAAACCGACCTTGCAGTCCAGAGCAAGATATTGCAGTGTCATACCATGACTAGCTTAGGTGGCATTTTCTAAATTTAGCATCCAGGATTGCTTCATAAATCCAGGGCCAGGATTCCTAATAATGGGCTCAATCTGTATGATCAAGGTGGCTTGAAGAATGTTATGTGCTAATATGTGAATATGTGAGCTAGCTCTTTACTTCTGGAATATGCAATATATGTATTTGAAGCTGAAACTGACATAGCCAGTATTCCTCTGGGAATAAAAAATAAGGAAACTCAGAATCATTTTCCTGAAATTATGTTTCAGACTAAGGCCTTCTTTAATCAAAGCAATTTGTCACACACCAAAAAAATCCATTTCCATATATTTCTCTCTAGAAAGTTCTCCATGATTTTTTTTTTTTT
>NW_006408626.1:9337780-9342969 GCF_000296735.1 Chrysochloris asiatica
CATTATAACAGTAAATATGATGGAAGAGACTAGTTCCCATTTTGCAATATGGTTATCAGGAATTTCAGAGATAAAATTGAATATCAACTAAACTGAATATGTATGACCTTGATATGGCAAGTTTGTCTTCTTTTATCTTGTCTTGGTTATCCACTATTATCCTTTGTTCTTTATGTCCAAGATAATTGTAGTTTTGTAATAAATGAGAGTGTATTTAAAGAAATGAATATACATACTGAGCATGGATAATATATTTAATCTTGTATCTCTATTATGAATGTCTGTATTTTGTTTGCAAACCATAAGGTAAATTTGGGCCATGTTGGGTTAAGGGAAATGTTTTCCCTATAATGATAAAAAATATCAAAAACATCTGATTCAATAAGGTACTTCTTTATTTAGTAATAAAATCATTTCTATGGCAAAAGATTGGATTGAAAAGTCAAACATGGAAAATTATTTTTCTACTGCAGTATTTCAAAGATGCCTCCTTTAAAGTTCAAATTCTTTATTCTTTAAATTCATAGTCCTAAACACAACAAAACCACATAAAACACTATTAATTCAAGCAAAGCTGAAAAGGTCATTTGAAAAAAGGATTCATATGTGAGAGTTAAGTCAAATCCTGATTCCCTTGAGAAATACAGATGTATTTGAAGAATAAATTTATAATAAAAAAATGCCTTTTCAACATTTGATTCATAAAGTTTATAAACTTCAGTGTCATCATTTTAAATATGGCATTCATTTATAATTATGTGTTATAAACATGATGGCTAGTAAGGGACTGTTGCCAAAGTGGGGGTGAGAAGAAATTAGGATAAGTGAAATTTCTCATGAGACCAGATTTACAGATTTAAATTGTGCTCATCTTACAGCAGTGTTTGATTGAAAAATTGGAATAGGTGCTATCGTACTTATTAATTCTTTACTCCTTTAGTGAATCAAGAATGCATACTTCAAAAACAAAGAAACACATTAGCAAAGAATAAACTGTGTGGATGGTAGTAGCTTAAATAATTTCCTATTTCAGTGAGAGGAGTTTCCCAGTAGAAAGTGATTTTAATTGTTAAAATGAGCTAACTTCTTTTCTTGAAAATTTCTTATATCCCAAACTTCACATGACAGAAAGGAGAGGTAAAAATATGGAGAGGGAAAAACCAACCAGAATAAATTGAATCAAATCATATAATCAGAAAATAACATGAGTCAAACTAAACAGCATGAGTCATATAATACAAAAATATATTTATTCCTAATTCTAAATCCACTTATCTGAAAGTTTGTCATACTGTGGTGGCTTAGGTATTGCTGTGATGCTGGAAGCTATGCCACAGGTATTTTAAATGCCAGCAAGGTTACCCATGGTGGGCAGGTTTCAGCTGAGCTTCCAGTCTGAGAGAGTAGGAAGAAGGAGAAGACCAATATTTCTGAATAGTTAGTCACTAAAGCCTTATAATAGCAGCAATCTTTATCAGCTATAGTGCTAGAAAATGAGCCTCTCAGTGTGGAAGGCACTCATAGGCCTGGGTTAACTGGAGTTGTACCTAATAACATGAATGGATCAAAGCTCTCAGGATCTTCATTTGCTGATGAAGCATAACTGAAAATGAGAAGAAATATCCCTTAATTATCAGAACATGGAATGTACGAAGTATGAATCTAGGAAATTTGGAAGTTGTCAAAAATGAAATAGACTGCATAAAGATCAATATCCTAGGCATTAGTGAGCTGAAATGGATTGGTATTGGCCAATTTGAATGTGACAATCATATGGTTTATTATGCTTGAGTGACAAATTGAAAAGGATTTGTCACATTCATAGTCAGAAAGAACATTTAAAGATCTTTCTTGAAGTACAATGGTGTCTGTGATATATTATCCATATGCCTACAAAGAAGACCAGTTAATGCCATTACTATTCAATTTTATGCACCATCCATAAAAGCCAATGATGAAACTGAAGAATTCTATTAAATTCTTAAGTCTGAAACATGCAATCAAGCTGCATTGATAATTACTGGTGATTGAGATGCAAAAGTTGGAAACAAAGAAGAAGGATCATTATTTGGAAAATATAGTCTTGGTGGCAGAAATGACCACCAACTATATACACGGATCTCACCAAATGGAATATACAGAAATTAAACTTACTACATCTGTGGGAAGAAATGATGGAAAAGTTTCATATCATCAGCCAAAAAATGTCATGGGCAATCTTTGGAACAGAATATCAATTGTTTATAATCAACTTCAGACTGAGGCTGAAGGAAATTAAAATAAATCCATGAGTCAGGATACAACCTTGAGTATATCCCACCTAAATCTAGAGATCATCTTAAGAACAGATTTGATGCATTGGACACTAATGATCTAAGACAAAGAGAGTTGTGTCATGACATCAAGAACATCATACAGGAAGAAGCAAAAGGTGATTTAAAAGACAGGAAGACAATAAAGACAAGAATGGATGTCAGAAGTGACTCTGAAACTCGCTATTGAGTCAATCCTGATCATGTGCCCAGAGCAAATGAATTAGACAATATTCTGTTGTAATCCATAAGGTTATCTGTAATTGGCTAATTTTCAGAAGTATATTACTGAGTCGGTCTTTCTATTCATAGTGTGAAAGCTCTGATGAAACCTGCCCACTACTGACAACCAGTCTGGTATTTGATACAACACTGACATAACTTCCAGTATTATAGTAACATTTATGCCACAACAGTACCGCAATTTGACAGACAAGTACCCTATCTTTTCTAGAGAAGCAAAGCTAATGAAACATATATGTATATTATTGTTGCTAAGTGCCACTGAGTTGGTTTTGACCCATAGTGACCCTCTATAGGGTTTCCAAGGAGTGGCTGGTCAGCTTGAACCACCGACCTGTGGTTCAAACCAACTCTGGAATCCAGTGCATTAACCCACAGTGCCACAGCAGGACTCCATGTTTATAGAAAAGTTTATTATTAAGGAAATGGCTTGTAGTTGTAGAATGCCAGGTCTCCAGAGGAAGAGCTTTTTCTGTGTGTCCACTATATTGGGAGCAGGCCACATCCCCAAGGAAGCATCCCTTCAATTGATCGGCTTCTCATATCCATTTATTATAGAGTTAATTATACCAGTATTAGGTTTCATCCACATGGGAATAAGCACATCTCAACTGCAAAACCTCTGGAACTTCTGGTCTAGTCAAGTTGACACAGAATCCTAATCATTGCATGCTCTAAGAATTCACAAACTTTACCTCTAGGAGACTATACAAAAAGGAAGCCAAGATAGGGTAATCCAAAACAAAAATATCTTTGAATGTGCATTGCATAAGTCTTCCAGTTGCTTCCCAGTGTATATCTGTTACTTTACTGGCCAAAGCCAAAATCGGAATCTTCCTATCCCTTTTGGGCTGCTAACCACAAGTCTGCAATTTGAATCCATCTGCTCTTCCTTCTGAAAAGATTATGCTTTCTGCTCCCATAAAATTTTACACCTTGGGGAATCTCATACAGAGTCATTATGAGTCAGTATCTATGGTCATGAGGATACTTTTGTGGATAGCACACATGATTGTTTTCATGGTTATGTTGATAGATTAATAAGTGTATATATATGTCAAACTTTCAAGATGTATATTTTATATATTAGTACTTACTGTATGCCAATTTTATTTCAAAAAATCTATTCAAAATAAAAGGCCATTGGAGTCTAATAACAAAATATCTACACATTTACTTTGATAATGAAAATCAAAAAGGTGTCATTTCTTATGTCTGGTTAGCTCCCAGCATCCCTTCCCTTTTTTGGCATCTTCTCAATTTGCAATGATTGTTGTTAAATCGAGAGTTTCTTGGTGGTATGAACAGCTAAGCACTTGGCTACTAATCAAAAAGTAATAAGTTAGAAGAAAAACTTGGCTATCTATTTTTAACAGTCTCAATCGCAAAAACTCTCTATGGAGCGGAGTTATACTTTGTAAACTATGGGGCTTTCATGATGTATTCATAAAATATTAATATGATTACTCATGATATAACAATTATTGTTATTGTTAGATGCCATCAAGTCCGTTCTGAGTCATAGAGACCTTATGCACAGCAGAACAAAACACTGCCCAGTCTTGCACCAACTTCACAATCATTGCTACACTTGAGCACTTTGCTGCTGCCACTGGGGTCAATCCATTTCATTGGATTTTATCTTTTTAGCTAACCCTCCACATTACCAAGCATATTGTTCTTCTCCAGGGACTTGTCATTCCTGATAACATGTCTGGAGTAGCAGAGACAAGTCTGATCATTCTGGCCTCTAAGGAGCATTCTGGCTGTACTTCTTCCAACATAAATGTTTGTTCTTTTGGCAGTCCATGGTAATTTTAATATTCTCTTCCAACTCCATAACTCAAATGAGTCAAATCTACTTTAGTCTTCTTTACTCATTGCCCAATGATATAGCAGATAAGTGTTAAAATCTTGATAATGTAATTGCTATGATTATCATATTTATTTAAAATATCAGAATTATTAATGATAATATAAATATATTTATCAAAAATAACATTTAAAATATTCAAATATACACTCAACTATTTTAAACTAGTTAAAATCTCCTTACTACACTTAAAATATAACCCAAACACTTTACTACAGGTTTCAAGATTTCTCTTTTGTTTGTTTCTTTAATACAATAATACTTTAAAAATATATAACTATTTTCAGTGCATCAATCATTCTAGCATTCTTTTTCATTATTTCACATGTTAGACTCTATCCTCCCTAAGGGCCATTGCACTAGCTAACGACTCTGTTAAGAATACTCTTCCCTAGGTAATCATCTCAACTCCTACCTCCTCAGGAAAACCATCTCTGGTTATTCAAGTCAAATAGTTAATTCTACTCTTTCTTGGTCACTCTCTGCTGCAACATTCTATTTTATTTTCTTCCTAGAACTACCTATGAATTCATCTTATGTTTGTTTTGTTTTGTCTTTCCCTAGAGCTGATTGTAAGTATCATGTAGACAGGGGCATTGTTTTGTTAACCTTTGTTACCCTAGAGCTTAGACCTTACCTGGCACATAGGAAGGCATTCCATACCTATTTTTCAAATAAAGGTTAAATAATATCACAGCCTAATTTTAATGGGGCAAATAAGGCTGGTTGTTAGTTAGTAATATACCTCTCTCATGGCCCTC
>NW_006408626.1:9345665-9346902 GCF_000296735.1 Chrysochloris asiatica
GTCAGGTGCACCTTAGTCCTCAAGCTGACATCTTTGCTCTTCAACACTTTAAAAAGGTCTTGTGCAGCAGATTTGCCTAAAGCAATACGTCCTTTGATTTCTTGACTGCTGCTTCCATGAGTGTTGATAGTTGATCCCAGAAGAATGAAGTCCTTGACAACGTCAATCTTTTCAATCTTGAATAACTGATTTCCGATGCAGGTGTATGGATATTACCCTATTCCACACAGCATTGTACTTCAAGTCAAATGTTGATATGCTCCTTTTGATGATATATGCAATGCCATTTCTATTCAATATGTCATTCCCAGCATAGTAAACCATGTGATTTCCAGATTCAAAGTGGCCAATATCAGTGCATTATCAATTCACTAATGCCTAGGGTATTGATGTTTGGGGGATCCATTTCATTTTTGATAATTTCCAATTTTTCTAGATTCATACTGTGTACATTCCATGTTCCAATTCTTAATGGTTGTTTACAGCTATTTCTATTTATTTTGTGATGTGCTCCATCAGCAAATGAAGGTGCCGAAGGCTTTGTTCCATTTGTGTCATCTCAGTCAACTCTGTTTAGAGCAGGCCGCTTTCCCCAGTAATATTTTGAGTGCCTTCCAACCTGAAAGGCTCATCTTCTGGCAGTGTATTTAACAATATTCTGGTGCTCTTCATCATGTTTCAATATTCAGTATTCTGGTGCTGACTGTTCCACTGCTCCTCATAAAGTTTTCAGTGACTAAATATTCACAAGTAGTCTGTCTCTCCTTCTTCCTAATCTGACTTTGTCTGGAAGGTCAGCTGAAACCTGTCCACTGTGGGTGACCCTTCTAGTACTTGAAATAACTGTGGGATAGTTTCCAGAATCACAGCAACATGTAAGTCACCACAGTAAGACAACTGACAGATGTGTGATGGGGCAGCACCTTGGAGTCCCTTTCTTGGGTTACTGTAAGTGGCCCTTAACAACAACATTCTTAACTAGGCAATTCTGCTACAAAATACCTCTTTAAAAATGTTAAAGAGCATATATGTCATTTTGAGAACTAAAGTTCACTTCATCCAAGACATGGTGTTTTCAATCACCTCATATGCATGTGGAGTCCTGTTGTAGCACTGTAGGATAAGCCCAGAATGACCAATAACAAGGTTGTCAGTTCAAACTCAACAGTCTCCTATACAGTGCTGTTATAAGTTGGAACTGACTCAGTGGCACTTAACAAAACAACAACAACATATG
>NW_006408626.1:9347002-9357584 GCF_000296735.1 Chrysochloris asiatica
CATAATATTATATATGTGTGTGTATATAATGGTTATATTTGTAAGCATATTTTAATGAAAGCTTTGGCTGTATAATTATATTGAGCCTAAAGTTACCATTACTAGAGATCAATATATTCTAAGAGGAATAGTAAGTTTAATAAAATTAATTTTAGTGAAATCATCTTCAAAATACTGCCCTTTTTCTAATGGAAATTTTAAATTATTTACTTTAAAACTCTTATACTTAGATGCTTGTTAAAAATATTTTTGCAGAACTATATGAACTTAGAAACTTTCTGCTTTCACCCACCTTTTGGATTAAATAACCTTGGAGCACTTCCATAGTAGAATAACTAGATTTTGAACCAAATATATATGTATATTTTTTATTGAGGGTCTCAGAAGATAAGAGGAAAACAACCATATAAAGAAACACAGTAAGTGCTCTGAAAATACAAAGGGGACAATTCAACATGATGTTTCCAACAACACCTATGGCAAGGGGTTGGGGGATAATACTTGGCATTCCTAGATTCTTTTGGGGACACTAGAAGAAGACTTAACAGCAAAAGGAACAACAGAAGAGGACTAAGTTTTTTCAAGGTCAGTAGTTTTCCAGCAGTCTCAGAAGAAACAAATGTAATCCTTTTCAAACAAAAAAATCCTGAAATTATGGACCAATATTTTTCACAGGTAAATATAAATCACATATAAGCTCATAATTAAAGCTCACAAACTTGCAAAAAGCAAAACCCCATGAGTGAAATTTGGCAGAAACAACAACAGCAAAAGATTTATATCAGCAGAGAAAACATATTTTAGAATTTACTGCTAGAGATATAGAATAACTGTATACTATATTTATAGTAACAAGTTATTGTACTATAAAAAATGAACTAGAAATAATTTATTCTCTAAATTACTAGGACGAACTGAAACAAATTTATGCTTAGGAATAAAATGGGAGTGTTCAAATTAGAAATGTATGCATAAACAGCAATTTAGACTAATATGAGTACAGAATAAAAGAAGTGGCAATAAAGTTAATTAAATTACCCATAAAGCAACAGAGAGAGTAAAGGTTATGAGAAGAGCTTAATGAGTATTGCATATATGCATGATCAAGTGAAAATATCTAAAATTCATCTAAGTTGAATCACAAAAAAACAGAATTGAGGAAAAACAATTTTTAATAACTATGTGGCTTTGAACTTTCCATAATTGATGGAAATAAAATATTTTATTTTTTATGGATTAAAAACAAGATTAAAATAAATGAAAGTCTATATATACAATTGGAAACCAACAAAACAAAACAAAAACCCACTACCATTGAGTAGATTTCAAATCATGACTGCCCTATCAGATAGAGTAGAACTAGCTATAGGGTTCCTAAAGTCATAAATCTTTACAGACTTCAACATCTTTTTCTTCTCAGAAAACCAGCTGTTAGGTTTGTACCATCATCCTTTCAGTTACCAGCTGAGCAGTTAACCACTGAGTCATTCACAAAAACCCAAGAATTCTCCAAACAAAGAGATTATTTTCAAATCATCAAAGAGAAAAGACTGCTAATCAATATTTATGACAGCAGACTTTTCAGTGTCAACTATGGGAGTCAGAAGACAATAGAATAATATCTCCAAGATCTTTAGAGGAAATCGCTTTTGACCTAGAATTATAAAAGCAGAAAATTTATATTTGAAAAATGGGGATAAGATTAAACATTTTCAGGTAAACAAAATCTATAAGACTTTACCTCTAACATATGATTATAATCTAAATTTTTTTAAGTACAAATTTATATAGAAACAGATTAAACTAAGAACCCTACCAGGGATAAAATTATCTCTTCTATTACATTCAATGCTTTTTTTGTGTGTTTTTATTTTGAAAATAATTTCATTTTCAATTTTAATTTGATTAGGTTAAATGTTAGTGTTTTTAAAGTTATATTAAAGGTCCTGGTGTGATGCTGCAGGTTAATGCACTGGACTGCAAAGTCATTTGAATCACAACGTCAGTGGTTCAAGCTCACCAGTCACTCCTTGGATATCCTATATAGCGTCTCTATGGGTCAAAATCTACTCGACGACACTTAACAACAACAACAACATATTTAGGAAATATATATGCAGTTTCATGTTTGTTCATATTTAAGCTATATTTAATAATAATGTATCAATTCATTCAAATCTAGGTGTCCATGATTTATTGATTACATTTACAGAAGTTGCTATCAACTGAAATAGGCTCAGTGGAAGTGGGTTAAGAAAATGTTAAGGAGCTTTGTTGTGCAGTAGGTTAAACATTGAACTGCTAACTGCAAAGTTGTTGTTCAAGCCCACCAGATGCTCCACAGTAGAAACATGAGGGTTTCTGTTCCTATAAAGATTTACAATCTTGGAAACCCTATGCAATAGTTCTACTCTGGCATCTAGGTGATGGCAATGGGATGAAGCTGATTCAATTAAAGAAACATGGAATTAGATAATACCCAATATCTTCTTCAGCTTTCAAACTGTATGACTCCATTTTTTTTATCAATCATGTTAAGTGTCACCATAAAATACTTAGTCAGTTTCAACATAACCTTGAATGTGGTTGGCATTGGGTCTGTCTATTTGATATGAAAAAAGGAAGCATATTTCATTGACTAGAGGGTAGACACATGTTAACTTGTGTGATAGGGAGGACAATATACAAGAAGAGGAAGTTTGGCAGAAGAATGATGAAGAAAGGTGAAGACACAGAGAGGTATGCAAGGACTGAAGGGTATAGAGGTAAATAGTTTTATATGCACAACCTTAGAACAACAGTCTTCTATGGGTAGATAAAATAGAGTTACAGGCTGAGTGGGTATGGGAGGAATAGTGGGAGTATAACCACAAATATATAAGGATTAGAAAGAGGATACTTGTACATGGGTATTTACCTTCACTGAAAACACAAGTATGAATGTGATGGAGCATACGTTGGGCAAAATGATGAAAACTTCTTAGATATTATAAAACATCTTAAGGCAATGAGTTTCTGGGCTTCGGGGTTCAGGACCATAGTTTCAGGGAACATCATAATCAATTGGCATAATATAGTCCACAAAGACAATGTTCTACATTATCCATTGGTGAGTAACATCTGGGTTTTTCAAAGTTCATGAGTGGACATTTAAGGTGCAGCTATCAGTCTTTCCAGGTGCAGAAGAAAGAAGAGTGGTGAAACTTAAAGATGCTTGGAATTAATGAATCCAACAGATAAACGGAACTTGTGAACATCAGTTTGGAGAACTCTGAGATCAGAAGAACTAGATGGTGCCCAGCTACCGTTGCTTACTGTTCTGAAAGTGATCATATTAGAATGTCTCAGATACAGTCACAGAAAATGTAGAACAAAACACAAAATTATATATATAAAAGAATGGACTTACTTTTCAGAAGGAGACTGGAAGAACTTGAGACTCTGGCCCTAGGCCACATTTCATGTCTGGAAAGAAACTCACTCTCATGGCCCAGTTTTCAGCCAAGCAGTAGTAGATAGGTATTTAAGAGGGACAACCACACTAGTAAGGCACACTAACCATGGAATAGTCAAGCATTCAAAATCAAAAGGGCAACGTTTACCTAAGGACAATGCTGAACAAGGATGGGAAGGTGGGTGGAATGGAAATAGGAACTACAAAGAGGAAGCGGGGTAACTGTGATTACACATTTGTTAACATTTCCAAATTTTTCTAGTGGTTTTTGATCTTTCTGATTATAAAGATGACTACCTTAGGTCCATGTATCATAGGTACTTAAGCCAATAATAAGCCATGTTTGCTCAGTTCTCTCAAAAGAAAAATCAGTATTTTTCCTTAAGTCCCCTCATTATACACAACTTCCAGAATACTCCCCCTTAAATTTCACTTTAAAGAAATAGGTGATCTATACTGATACAAGTAAATTTGAAAACTTAGTCATTCACAGGGGAATTTTGGGCTGTAAACTTCTTTTGTTACACACAACAGTTTTATATATTTCAGGGCATTTAACATCCACAAAGAGCACTGAATGTCAGCAACATCTCTTAAATACTTCTGGCAACCTAAAATGCTAAATTTTTTTCTAAATTCTACTTATAGAAATGAAACTTCCTTTGCTAAAAATCCATCACCTGGAGGTAGGAACATTTCCACTATGAGCAAAACTGAAATTCTGTTGTGAATTAAGAAGCATTGAATGAATATTTGGTGGACAATCACAGTGCCTACAATAAATTATAAGTAGCTTTTCAGCTCTACTTTCTACAATTCTATGAAGATGCATTAAATACTAACAAATTTATTTAAAAAAATATATACTACTATTCTAACATTTTACTCTCAATATAAAAAAAATACTATAATTTTTCAATACAAGAAAATATATTTATTCTTTCAGTTTCAGTGTAGTAAGCACTACTACTCTATTCTGGTGATGTAAATTGTAAAGTTTCTAGACATTTTGGTATTTTTGTTAGGGAACTAATGACATGTTTATTGTGGACAGGAAGAGGAATCAAAGGTACAGAAGAAACAGAAGAATCAGAGGTTCTGCAAACAATTATCTTATGTTGATGGTTCATAAGCAACATGAGAATGGAAGGTTCTGCATTCTTCAACATCCTCTATCATTCAAAATATTGTCTAGTTCCTTTCCATTCAATGTTTTAAGTACAGTGTGTATATTGCAGTATGTCATACTAGTTGACTTTAAAAGTATTTTAAAAGTTTAAATGTATTTTCATTATATACAATTATACATTTTTTATATTACACATTATATAAATGTTCCCATTATATACAATTATACATTTTATACTTAGCCATCACATGTCTGTCAGTTTGTTGTACTGTGGTATCTTGCATATTGTTGAAATGCTGGAAACTCATCAAGGTTACCCATTGTTCACAGGTTTTAGTATAGCTCAAGACTAAGACATACTTAGAAGACCTTATTGATCTAATTCTAAAACCAAAAAATTTGTCAATGAATAGTTGCAAAACATTGTCTGATACAGTGCTTGAAGATGATACTTTCAGGTTGGAAGGAATCAAAATGAATTAGGAAGAGCTGTCTCCTCAAACTAGAGTTGACCATAGTGATGTCAGTGGAGCAACTGCGGTAAACACTCATTAATACTCTAAATATGGAACTCATAAAACTGATAACCTAGGCATTAGTGAGTTGAAATTGATTGGTATTGGCCATTTTGAATGAGATAATCATACGGTACTATGCTGGAAATGACAAATTGAAGAGAAATGGCAGCATATTCACCATCAAAAAGAATATTTCAAGACCTATGCTGAACTTCAACACTGACAGTGGTAGGCTAGAATCCATATATCTAAGGAAGACAAATTAATAAGACTATTATTCAAATTTACACACAAACCACTAAAACCAAAGCTGAAGAAACTGAAGATTTTTACCAATTACTAGTAATTAGAATGTGAATGTAGGAAGCAAAAACAATAATCAATAGTATGAAAATATGACCTTGGTTATAAAAATTATGCTTCAGATTGTATGGTAGAGTTTTGGAAGACCAGTGACTTATTCATTGGAAATATGAAGGGGCATTAAAAAGTTCATGGAAAAATTTCATTGTCTTTTAGCTCAATTTTCCCACAAACATTTTGAAACCCTCTCATTCTTTTTCTCAACGACATAAACAGTGACTATACATGAACCTTGCAAGATGGAATTGCAAATCAAGTACTTCACTATTTATGTAAAGATTTCAAAAGATTTTTCCATGTGTAGAAGTGAGTCCTATGACAGGGCTGCTAATATATTAGCATATTACAAAGGCATAAGTTGTAGGACATAATGCATATGCCATTTTCATCTCAAGTTTTGTGCATTCACTTAATCTTATATGATATATAGCAGTAGATTGTTGTCCACAAATAGTTCATTTTGTTCTACCATTAGCTATTCAACACATTTTGCAGGGTCAATAACTTATTAAAATTAATTGCAAATAGCTTTTTGCTAACACAAATGATGACTATAAATGTGAACCTTACCATATGGAATAAGTAGGAATCAAATTAATTACATCTGTGGAAAGAGATGATGAAAAAGAACAATATCATCAGTCAGTACAAGGTCAGGGGCCAGTTTCAGAACAAATCATAATTGCTGTTTTGCAAGTTCAAGTTGAAGCTGAAGAAAATTAAATAAGTCCACCATAGGCAAAGTAGGACTTTGAGTATAACACACCTAAAATTAGAAAACATTTCAAGAATAGATTTGGCATATTGACCACTTATAACCCATGTCAAACAAGCTGTGAAATGATATCATGTGTGAGGTTTAAAAAAAAAAAAGAACAGAAATTTAAAATACAAATGAAAGGAAAAATAAAAGAGATGCTAGAAGAGATTCTGAAACTTGCTCCTGGAATAAAGTTGCTAAAGGAAAGGAAAAAACAATGACGTAAAAGAGCTGAACAGAAGATTTCAAAAGATGGCTCTAAGAGACAAAGTATATAATAAAAAGTGCAAAGATCTGAAGTTAGAAAACCAAAAGGATAAAAACACACTCAGCATTTCTCTAGCTCAAAGAACCGAAAAAAGAAATTCGACTCTAGAATAGCAATATTGAAGAATTCTATGGACAAAATACTGAATGATGCAAAAGCATCAATAAAGGTGGAGAAAATATAGACTCAGTGTGCTGAAAATAATTAATCAATGTTCAAACTTTTCAGGATGGATCATATGATCAAGAACTCACGGCATTGAAAGAATTCCAAGCTACACTAATGGCAATGAAGATAAACAAGGCTCCAGGAATTGATATAATGTCAACTGATATGTTTCAGAGAACTGATGCAACACAGAAAGTGCTCATTTATTTGTGCCAAGAAATTGGAAGAGAGCTACCTGGTCAAACTACTGGAAGAGATCTACAGTGGTGCCTATTCCAAGGAAAAGTTATCCAAAAGGATGCAGCTATTATCAAACAATATCATTACTATCACACACAAGTAAACTTTTGCTGGATATAATTCAGTAATGGATGAAGCAGAACATCAATAAGGAACTACCAGAAATTCAAGGCAGAGTCAGAAGAGGAAGTGGAATGAGGAAGGATATAATTGCTGAGGAATCCGGGTGTGACACTGCAGGTTAATGCACTGGATTACAAAATCAGTTTGATTCACAACGCTGGTGGTTCAAGCTCACCAGCCACTCTTGGAAAACCTATACAGGGTTGCTATGGGTTGGTACCAACTTGATGGCATTAACAACAACAACATTGCTGATTTCAGAATAATCTTGTTCGAAAGCAGAGAATGCCAAAAAGACCAGTGTTTTATTGACTATACAAAGGCATTTGACTGTATGAATCATAAAACTATGAATAACATTATGAAGAATGGGCATTCCAGAATACATAATTGTGCTCATGCAAAACTTGTACATAGTACATAGACCAAGAGGCATTTTAAAAAACAAAACAAAGCGATACTGTTGTTGTTGTTGTTGTTACTGCTGTTAGCTGCTATCCACTTGGTTTTGACTCATAGCGACTCTATGCATGATTCTGTATCATCCTTACAATTGTTATGTTTGAGCCCATTGTTGCTGCTATTGTATCAGCCAGTCTCATTGGGGTCTTCCTCTTTCTCTATGACTGTCTACTTTACCAAGCGTGGAATCCTTCTCCAGGGAATGGTACTTCCTGAAAACATGTTCAAAGCACAAAAGAAGTCTAGCTATCCTTGTGTCTAAGGATCATTCTGACTGTACTTCTTCCATAGTAGAGTGGTTTGTTCTTTGCTGTTGAACACTTTAGTCTTTTGTAGCAGCTTTGCCTAATGCAATTTGTCATTTGATTTCATGACAGCTGCTTCCATAAGCATTGGTTGTGGACCCAAGCTAATTGAAGTTCTTGATAACTTCAATCTTTTCACCATTTGTCATGTTGTTGCTTACTGATCAATTTGTGAGGGTTTTAGTTTTCTTTACTTTTAGATGTGATTCATGCTGAAGACTATAGTCTTTGATCTTCATCAATAAGTATTTTAAGTCTTCTTCACTTTCAACAAACAAGGTTGTATCATCTGTGTATCACAGGTTCAGGGTCATGGTGGTATTAAGGGTGGTGTGGCACTGTGGGTTAATGTACTGGACTGCAAAGTTGGTTTGAACTGCAAGGTCAGTGATTCAAGCTCACCAGTGACATCTCAGAAACCCTATTCAGGGGTGCTATGGGTCAGAACTGACTCAACGACACTTAGCAACAATAACAACAGAATCCCAGCTTTAAGTCTGTATTGGTTTATTACATCAGATCATATTATGGAGAATCATCACATAACTGTCAAGCTACTGATGATCATTGTCCAGTCATATGGATACATATCTAGGGAGGGCACAATTCAACCCATGACATTCCACCCTTTGGACCCCCAAAATACACATCCTTGTCACATGCAAAATACTATCACCCTATCATATCACTCCAAAAGTCTTTCAAATCCAAATTTCAACCTGGAGTAAATTTCTCTTCATCTGTAAATCTAGACTGCAATTTTTCTGCTTCCAAATTACAATGGTACAATAATCTACAATGTAGGCATTTCCATTACAAATGAGAGCAGCTGGAGGAAAGAAAAGATAATAGGTACCAAACAATTTCTATTAGTTCTCAATATTTGAAAATAATCCTGTTCTCTGAGATCATCTAGGCAATGATTCTGCCTTCCAAACTCTGGATGTTGGCCAAGCACTTTGGATTCTTGGCAGAGACCCTTCAACCCTGGGCTTGAGCTCTGCCTTTCAGGTTCACTAGAAAGGCAACTCTGCTCCCTAGGATTTGTGCAGCCCTATTCTGCTAATCTCATAACTTGGACATATTATCAGGAAGGACTAGTCTCTGGAGAATGACGTCATGTTTAATAAAGTGAGGGTCAGAGAAAAAGTGGAAGACCGCCAATGAGATGGATGGATACATTGCAACAGCAATGGCCTCAAGTGTAGCAATAATTGTGAGGTTGGTGCAGGACCACACAACTTTGTTTTGTTGTGCATGGAGACGCTGTGAGTCGGTACAGACTCAATGGCACCTAACAACAAAAGTTCTGCTAGTCAATCTGAGTGACCCTGCACCTTGGACCCAGCAGGCCTTATTAATCTGGCCCCTTGGGCATGGCACCCCTACCTCCTCAACTCTGGGCAGAGAGCTCATCTTAGTGTCAGTCCCAAATTCTGGAACAAAGTTGGTGAAGAAGCAAGACTCCTTGAAACATAAGAAACTGTGGTCCAACCCTGTGAAACCCCAGAGGTCATGGTCCTATCATTTTAGGCTAAGCTAGCTCTGCTGATCCTTTATCTCTAGAAGAGGTCAGCCTGGTTTCTGTTCTTCTGAAGCATGTGTTACAAAGGTCTTTAGCTATACCGAGAAATGCCAAGAGACACCCAATTACACCGGTAAGTCTTGGCTGGAAGGTACTCAGCTTGCTCACTCAATGGGTCAGAAAGCCTAACTTCACCAACAAGTGTCCAGAGGCACCCCACTCCACTCCTCCCTGAAGACACTCAGTTCTCTGGATCCATGGGTCGGATTCTGCACTGTCATGTGTTGGTCTTCTGGTTATGCAGCTACAATTCCTCGGCAACTGCTTCTCACTGCCATTGTCGTCTCCACTGTTACAAGGTCTCATTTTTTCTGAGCCCTCATTAGAATTGTCTTTCAAATCCATAATTTCAAGTCTCTTCTAGGTTATCTAGTCTTTTACTGTTAGGTAGTTTAGTAATTCTCTAGCCTCTGCTCCTTAACCAATTCCAAAAGTGTTTCTACAATTTATTTGTTAAAGCCCCATCCAATTTTTCTGGTGTCCAATTCTGTCTTACTTATCTCGTGCTACAAATAGAATCAGCACAAGTGGATGACTTTGGCTAACAGAAATTTATGTTCTCACAGTTTAGGAAACAAGAAGTCTGAATTTAGAGTACTGGCTCTAAGGATAGGTCCTTGTCTCCTTTCTGCAGGCCCAGCATTTCTTGGAGATCGCCAGGTATCTTGACATCAATTGTTCCCTGGATCTAGGAGTTTCACCCTGTAGAGACACTAGGTCCAAAGGACACACTCCATTACTGGCTCTTCTTTCTAGCTGGTCTTAATTTTTCTGGTCACAAATCTCTCCTTTTATCTCTCTTAAAATAAAACATGTTGTATGACATACCCTGTAATCCTTGTGTGGCATTGTGGGTTAATGCAATGGTCTGAAAAGTCCGTTTGAGCTGCAAGATCAGTGGTTCATGTTCACCAGCTATTCCTAGGAGACCCTATACAGGATCACTATGAGTCGGAACTGACTCTACGGCACTTAACAACAATGAACAACAATATGATAAACCCTTGGGAATCCCCTATATATTAGATGATAGCCGTGGTAGGTTTAATGAGATGAAGGAGTTCTGCTGTGGCACTGTAGGATAAGCACAGGAATGCAAGGTCAGTTTGAAACACAAGATAGGAGGTTCAAACTCACAAGCTGCTCCTTGAGGTGGCACCAACACACAGGGACTCTATGCACAAGAGAAAAAACACTGCCCAGTCCT
>NW_006408626.1:9362472-9368949 GCF_000296735.1 Chrysochloris asiatica
TCAGTATGGATTTCACTACAATGTAAAACAAATGAAAGAAAGAAAAATTTCACAACTGGACCAATAAATAATGTCATAATTAAACAGAGAAAAGACTGAAGTTGTCAAGGATTTCAATTTATTTGGATTCATAATCAACACCCATAGAAACAGCGATAAAGAAATGAAATGAATTATATTGCCACAAAACACCTCTAAAAAGGTTTTAAAATGCAAAGTTGTCACTTCACAGTCTATTTAATGTGTGCACAATCAAGGTATGGTCTTTTCAATCAGCTCATATTCATGTAAAAGCTGGGCAATGAATAAGATAGACCATTTAAGAGAAGATACATTTAAATGATGGTATTGGAAAGGAATATGGACTATACCATGGACTGGTTTGTGTTGGAAGACATAGAGCCAGAATGCCCCTTAAAGGTCACAATGATGAGGCTTTGTTTCATTTAGTTTAGAAAAATTAGCAAGAAAGCCAGACCCTAGAGTAGGACATCATGCTTGGAAAAGTACAGGGTCAGTGAAAAAGACTCTCAATGAGATGGATTGAATTAATGGAGCAAATACAGCAAAAATTGTGAAGATGGCACAGAACCAGATAGCACTTGATTCTGTTGGGTAACTCTAAGTAGGGTAACTCTAAGTAGGAATTGACTCAACAGCACCTAACAATAATGTAACTGACATGTAAAAAAAGAGGCCTATCTTATTCATCTTTTCATGCCAAGAAAAAAATGTAACAAACAATGCTCAGCAAAGGTTTTACTGAATAAAAGAATCTCAGCCTTTGAATTCGCATAAATGAAATATGCAAGAATGGGAATGAAAAAAACAATATAACCACATAGTATACATTAACAAAATATTTACTACCACAGTATTATGTAATTAAAATGTAAATATACTCAAATATTGAACCTATCCAACAATAACTTCCTTACCTCTAATTTAAAAGCAGTGTTTCAAAAAACTAGAGTCTCAGGGACAACTGAAATTCTATACAGGTATCTCTAGGTTTGGGAGAGGGTTTGTGAGAGGATAAAAATTATAAAGGAGGTTAATTTTCAGAACCAGTACTTTTACCCTCTCTTAATTATTGCCTTCTGTTTTCATATATTTTATTTGAGTTTTGTATAGTATGTTAATATAAATACACAACTGAAATAAATTTGGGGTCATGTACTAAAAATATGGATAGCTGCAATTATTGTTACTTCATTCCCTGATAGGCTAATAAGTTTGTTTAAATAAGTTCACTTTCCAAAGAAAGTTAAGAAGTATCCTTTTAAGACAAACTTTTCTTGTTTATAGTGTTGTTAAGTGCTGTCTAGTCAGTTCTGACCCAGCAACCCTGTGTAGGATTTCCAAGGAGCCTCTAGTGGGGTTGAACCACCAACCTTGGGTTTAGAGGGGTTAGAAGTGCTAAACCTACAGTACCACAAGAAGATTTGTTGAATACAGCCACACTGAAATACTTTCTTCATTTGTGAACAGCCTCCTGGAGGCAGAAATCAAATTGTGCTTTAAGTGGTGAAGTGAAGACTATTCAATATTCATCTTAAATCTATCCTAGGTGTTGAGAATAAGAAATTAATAAAACATAATCTCTCCCTCAAGGAGTTTACCAGACATTACATAATAGATATGTAAATATGTCTTTGCTGTTCATAGAGAATTAGTACTACACCAAATCCTCCTAGGGATAGTCCAACATAAAACAGACTACATCCCTTCAGCCATAGTAATTAGACTACGAGCAAACAACCAATACAAATTCAGCCTATTATAATCTCTCTATTTGGAATTTGAAAATAGAGATTGCTGATTCAGAGTCTATCAGCTATTTTTATTGTTGTTATTGGATGCCGTCGAGTCAGCTCTGACTCATAGCAAACTAATGCACGACAGAACAAAATATTGCCTGATCTTGTGTCGTACTCAGATTTGTTGCATTTGAGTCCATTGCTGCTGCCATCGTGTCAATCCATCTCATTGAGAGTCATCCTCTTTTTCACTGGCCCTCCACTTTGCCAAGCATGATATTCTTCTCCAGGACTGGTACCTCCTGATAACGTGTATGAAGTATGAGAGACCAAATCTCACCAGCCTTGTTTCTAAGGTGCATTCTGGCTGTACTTCTTCCAGACAAATTTGTTTGCTCTTCTGGCAGGCAGACCTTGGTACTTTGAATATTCTTCTCCAACACCATAATTCAAATGCATAGATGCTTCCTTAGTCTTCCTCATTCATTGTTGTACTTTCACATGCATATGAGATGAATGAAAATACCTTAGCATTGGTCAGGCACACCTTAGTCCTCAAACTGATATCTTTACTCTTTAGCACATTACAAAGGTTTTTTTTGCAGCAGATTTGCATAATGTAATACATTGTTTGATTTCTAGACTTCTGCTTTCATGAGTGTTGTTTGTGGATCCAAGCAAAATTAAGTCTTTGACAACAATCTTTTCTCCATTTGTCATGATGTTATTTATTGGTACAGTTGTGATGATATTTGTTTTCTTTACATTCATGAGCCCTCCATACTGAAGGCTGTAGTCTTTAGACAAACATGAGAAGGATGGGCAAATGGCTGGAATGGAAACAGGAGCCACAGGGAGGAAGTGGGATAAATGTTGTTCCATAGAAGGGATTGCAATCACTGAGAGGAAACGGAAGTACATTATTTGCTGAATATAAAACTGATGATCTTGTCTGTAAACCTTCATTCACTCAATATGCAATAAAAAGAATGTTTTAAATAGGCAAAATAAATAAATTAATAAATAAGGCAGTGTCCCCATTCTCCCCCCCCTCCATAAAAAGAGAGAAATATTAAAATATCCTGTGGCAAACTTCTGCAACTCTGGCATGAATTTGTTGTGGACTCCACTATTGGGAGACGTCTCCCTAGTAGACACACTTGGTAAGTGGCAGAACATGGATTCATAAGCCTAATCTTGTAAAGTATGAATTTTATACTTAGCTCATGACAAAAAAAGTGTTAAGAAACTTAATCAAAATGATTTAATCTTCAAAATAGGTTGCCATGTTATTAAAATTCAGGATATTATGGCTTTTATCATATTTAAAGTCAAGAGGAACCATTTCAGAGAGAACTTGACTTTGGGTAAAGGATTGGGTAAATTATTAGCATTTCCTTTTTGTGGCTATTGACTCTCACCTAAGAACAAGTCTGTCTGTAGGTGAAAAACACAGTTGCATTTTCACATACTTCACAGATCAGCTGGTGATCATTTAGACAATTTTGTACCATAGAGCAGGTATTTCATATTGAAATCACATTGCAGGGACACCAAAATGAAAGTCCAAAATCCATTTGCAGACAAACTTCAAGAAAAACTGTGACATGTACACATACAACTCTGTCTTTGTAGTTTCCAGAATAGTGTTAAGAAACCAGTTTTGTACTGAGGCTTTAGAGCCTATTGAGTCAGAATACTGGCATTGACTTTAGGCTAATGTGGAACAATGTTCCAACTTGTCCATTTAAAATTAAATTGTCTCATTTTTTGTGTATACATAACCCACAACAGAGGTGGAGACAAACCCACAAAACATCAGTTCTTACCAAATTGCCAGTCAACAGACAGTGAAGACAATGGCAAGAGTTTTCTATCCGCTCAGTGGTTGACACTTTAAATAATACTCTTTCCGAGTATCATTGGACTCTCTAGTGTGCAGAGGGTGAGTCAGTCATGTTTCTGGCACATAACTCACTTGATGAGCAACCGGACTCAATTGTCTGTGTGCTTCCTTATAGCCAATGTTGAACGTAGTTCTTTCTACAGAGGTTGAGGCAAGTCTTTTGTCAACCCATATTAAGTAGCAACAGTGTGCCCCACCCACCCATTGGAGGGGTTTTTATTTGGCTTTCTAAATCCCACTTTCACCTCACACACACACATACACACAAAATGCAGCCTCCGCTTCAGTGTCTATCCAATGAGTTTGTGTTTGTTGACATCTTTCTGGTTTACCTGTACTTGCACTGTGATGTGTTTGTTTTTGCAGCTGGACGGGACCAATAGGGAAAGAAAATTAAGACAAATGAAGGAGGGAAATGTGTTCACCGTCCATGCCTAAAGGGGCAGATGGGCAGTGCTAGAGGCTAGGCCAAGCAGACAGGAAGGCAGGAAGCTTCCTCAGTTGCTTCTCATTCATGGCTTGATTTTGCAACTTCTGACTAGTTAAGACTGCTGCTACCTTCCAGAGAATATCCTACATGTCACAAAAGATAATATTTATTGTCCTAAAGGGAAGTTTTCACCATATGTATAAATTTACTCATAGACTGTGCTTTCCAATGAGAAAAACCCTGCCAAATTTTAGCTTCAATTCTACTCAAAAAACAGTCAAGATCCGGCCACTATTGGCACTGTGGATTAATGCGATAGACTGCAAAGTCGTTTTAAACCGAAAGGTTGGCGATTCAAGCTCACCAGCCGCCACTTGGAAACCCTAAACAGTGTTGCTATAGGTTGGAACCGGACCAACTCCCTGACACTTAACGACAACAGGAAAGTTCTTCTAAAAGAGTACTATGCCCCCCTCTTCCGTGGTGACTCAACTTCCAACCAGAAAATAAGCCTATAAAGTGAACAATAACCCCAGGGAGGTAGCACTCAAAACAACCAACCATAGGAACCCAAAAGGGCAGTATTTGCCCAGGAGAGAGCTCAGAAGGCAGGAAGGGATAGGAAAGAAGGAGGTATGGAAATGAGAAACTGGGAGGAAGTGGGAAGAGTGATGCTGCATTGTGGTGATTATAATCAATGTTATGAACCAAAATGTGCATTAATTGTTGAATCAGAAACCAATTTGCTCTCTAAACTTTCATACAAATTACAATTTTAAAAAGTTAAATGAAGAAAAGAAAAACAGTATACGTGTATAAGGAAAGTTGATTTTTCACTTCATCTTATCATTGATTTGTTCTGCTTTGGTTGATAACTGCTGAAATCAAGAATTATTTTGTTGTGGGAAAAAGTTATAATCAGTATTCATATCTTTGTTTTTGTCACTGTTCTAATTATGTCATTTGTATTGTTTGAAAGTATTTCTTGTATAAAATTAAAACTAACCTGACTTAAGAAAAACAACAGCAAAAAAATTAAATTGCTTCTTAAATTTCCAAGACTTAAATGAAGTCTCAAAATCTATGAAATGGGCATAATAGTTGTGCTTTCATAATGTTGCAGTGGAAGGAAATAAGAAGTGTTTATAATACTTAGAACAGTGCCTAGAAGTTTCTAAATTATGGTAGTAATAATATCTACTATTTTTTTGAGAAACATTAATCCCATTAAATTGCCTTTAGTATCCAAGTCCTAAATTCAAAATATTTGTTCTTAGAAGGAAAGGAAAGACAAACAAGTACATTTCAATTATACACACTAATGGAAAGTAGCAGTGATGAGAAACATGAAATGATTCTCAAAGTTCTTCTACTTGTGGTTGCCATGCCAGACACACACAAACACACACACATACAAATGCCCCTTAAAAAACAAAACAAAACAAAAACAGAATGGAGCCTACATTTGATATTTTTTTAAAAAATGATTTTAGGTAAAATTGAACATTTTCATTAAGAATTCTACTTTAAAAATCTATTCCAAATCTAAAATGGTAGGCGTGACATGTTCCTACACTCTCCCTTTATCAACAAATTAGGAAACATACAAAATTAAATAAAAGGCTCATAGGCATCATTCAATTCTTTGTCACTTGCATTTCACAAAAATGCCATTCCATTAAAATGGTATTACAAAAAAAGGGGATTTTGCTGGGGCTATTTTTCAGCAGATTAGTCTTCCTAATTATATTTTGCTTAGGCTAATGTTGAAATTTGTTTCTGTTCCCTGAGCACATATAAACTGATAGCAGGGAGAAGCATATTTGCAACTTTCCAGGAAATGTAAAGAAACAACTAACAATTAACGTATGTTTAATTTAATTCACACTGATGGTCCTGGTGTGGCGCTGTAGGATAAGCACTGGACTGTTAACTGTGAGGTTTGAATGCTCCTTGGACACCCTATATCGGGTTGCTATGAGTTGCAGCCGAATCGATGGCACTAAACAACAACAACAATACTGTGTACATTCAGCTAAATGTGAATTAATGGTTCTCATAACCACCTACCACCCTTTTAAAATTTTAATGGAATTCAAGAGAGGAAAACCTTAAGAATTAAGTAAGTAAGAGAGAAACTACAGCAATGGATTTAATATCACCAAATGAAAAAGAGCATATTTTACAGTATACAAACTCCTTACTGTATTTATAAATGAGAAATTAATGTTTATTATTTCACTTGCCGTTATCTAGAAAATCAAGACAAATATTAGCCTGATTTGTTTAAATAGTTAAATAAAATCCTTTCTGGATACTTACAAGTTATTTTTGGATACACAACATCATAAAATTATTTTATGACTTTTAATAGTATATTA
>NW_006408626.1:9369049-9370629 GCF_000296735.1 Chrysochloris asiatica
ATAGCTTGTCCTGAACCACACAATCAAAAACCTTTGCATAGTCAGTAAAGCACAAGTAAACATCTTTCTGGTAATCTTTGCTTTCTGCCAAGATCCATGTGATGTCAACAATGATATTCTTCATCCCACATCTTCTTCTAAATTCAACTTGAGCCTAGATTCTGGAAGGGTTTGAATTCTGGAATAACCTTGAATCTGCAAGTTCTCAGTCAATGTACTGTGGCGGTCATTTTTAAATTATGTTTAGCAAAATTTTGCTCACATGCAATATTCATATTTTCTTATGATTTCTGAATTCTGTTGGGTCACCTGTCTTTGGAATGGGCAAAAATATGGATCTCTTCCAGTCAATTGATCAGGTAGTTAGTTGTCTTCCAAATTTATTGGCATTGATGAGTGAGTGCCTCCACTGCTGTACGAATTTGTTGAAATATTTCAATTGTATTCCATCAATTCCCAGTGTCTTGTTCTTTGCCAATGCCTTCAAAACACATCAGACTTCTTCCTTCGGTATCATTGGCTCTTGATCATATGCTACCTCTTGAAATGACTGGGAATCAACAATTTCTATTTTGGTACAGTGACTGTGTGTTTTCCTTCCATTTTCTTTTGATGCTCTCTGTATCATTCAATATTTTCCCTGTAGAATCCTTCAAAATTGCAAGTAGCTTGAATTTTTTTTTTTTTTCTTTCAGTTCCCTTACCTTGAGTGTGTTCTTCCCTTTTAGTTTTCTAACTCCAGGTTTTTGCACATTTTGTTATAATATTTGACTTTGTCTCCTCGAGCTGCCCTTGTGAATTTTCTGTCAGGCTCTTTTACCGTCTCATTTCTCACAGTTGCTTTAGCATCTCTACGCTGGAGAGCAAGTTTCAGAGTCTCTTCTGACATCCATTTTGGTATTTTCCTTCTTTCTTGTCTTTTTAAAGACTTTTTGCTTTCTTCCTGTATGATGTTCTTGATGCCACAACTCTTCTGGTTCAGTCTTTAGTGTCTGATGATCAAATCTGTTCTTCAGATGGTCTCTAAATTCAGGTGGGATATCTTTAAGATCATATTTTGGCTCTTGTGCACTTGTTTTAATTTTAATTGTCTTCAGTTTCAGCCTGAACTTGCGTATGAAAAATTGATGGTCGATTTTGGCTGATTATATGGAACTTTTCCACCATCTCTTTCCACAGATGTAGTCAATTTGATTTCTGTGCATTCCATCTAGTAAAGGCCATGTATATAGTCATCTTTTATGTAGTTTAGAAAAGATGTTTTCAATGAAGTCGTTGGCCTTGCAAAATTCTATTATGCAATCATCAGTATCATTTCCATCACCTAAGCTATATTTTGTAATTACCAATGCTTCCTCTTTGTTTCCAACCTTTGCATTCCAATTGCCAGGAATTGTCAATACATCTTAATTGCATGCTTCATCAATTTCAAACTAAATAAGTTAGAATTCTTCAATTTCATCATCACTGGTTTAGTTGTTGGTGTGTAAATTTGAATTGTTGTTGTTGCTGTTAGGTGCCATCGAGTCGGTAATGACCGATAGCAACCTTATGCACAGCAGAATGAAATACTGCCTGAT
>NW_006408626.1:9370729-9385459 GCF_000296735.1 Chrysochloris asiatica
TATATATTTAAAACAGAGATGATTTTATTCAAGGTCATTTGTGACTAAGACAGCAATCAGACCCAGATATGCCTGGCTCCAAGTCCTTAGGTGGTGCAAACATTTTGTACTTAAGCACCAACCTCAAGGTTGATGCTTCAAACCCATCCAGTGGTATAGCAGAAGAAATACCTGGTAATCTGCCAAAAAATCCCCTGGAACAGCTCCATTCTGCAACAAATGGGGACACCATGAGTAGGAAACAAGATGACATCAGTTGGTTTGTCCTTGGTTTATGCCTGATTCCAAAGTTCACAGCTGCTGTCTCCACCACCTTGTACTGTTTCTCAGAATTCCAGGAGGTGTTAAGGTGAATATTATCTTCTCTCCCTGGCATTTGCTAAAAGAGACCTCATTTTTCTTATTAAAAACTCTCAAGCACAGAAGCAGTTGTCATCAAGTCAACTCTAAGTCATGACAACCTCCTGTGTCCCAGAGCTGAACTGTTCTCCATAAGGTTCTCAAGGGTAATAGCACATTTTAAATATTTACAAGGATGACAAAGCAACCACATTTTGATTCAGTTATCTAAATGAATTCTTTGAAGGTGAAGGTTAGACTGAATATTTTTTTTACAAGTTCAAGGATCTATACTAATATTTTATGCATGAAAAAGTACAGTAGTATTTGATGATCAAGAAATATTGATTAGTTGATGAGAGTAGCATCAATAATGAATAACTTTCTTCTGGATCTAACATTAGAACATTCTTTCCTTAGCATTTGAGTTTTCTTGGATTTTCTTGACTTCAAAATATTAAAAGCAAAGTTCAACTCAATTCACCACCCACTTACTGAACACCTATATGTGCAGAACATTGTATAATGTGGTGATTTTAGAGAGTACTCAGGAAGGACACAGCATCCACTCACAAACACAGATCCCTACCCACAAAGAATGTATGATTAACTAGGACAGTATGGCTCAAAGTTAATATGCCAAAGAATCATCTGGAAATCTTGGTCTGGAGTGTAGCCTCAGATTGTGCATTGTAATAATGCAGAAGAGTCACAGAAAACACACAGATGCAAGGGATTCCTAGGTGAAATTGAGTCCCTAATCAGGAAAATGGAAGGTCTAGGACAGGCAGATAAAGGAAATATTGCCCTAAAATAAGTAAAGGAGCTCTGGTAGCATAGTGGTTACGAATCGGGCTGTGAACCTTAAGGCCAGCAGTTTGAAACTACCAGCCGCTTTGTGGGAGAAAGATGAGGCATTCTGCTCCTGTAAAGATTTACAGCCTTGGAAACCCTGTACAGAGTTGCTATGGGTCAGAACCGACTCGACGGCACTTAACAACAACAACAACAAGTAAAGGATAGGAGTCCCGGTGTGGTGCTGTGGGTTAATGCACTGGACTGCAAAGTCGCTTTGAACCATAAGTTTGGTGGTTCAAGCTCACCAGCTGCTCCTTAGAAATACTATACAGGGTCACTATGGGCCAGAACCAACTTGATGGCACTCAACAACAATAACATGGGAGTAGAGAGGGAAGGATCAAACACTTTGTGCTGGAATACTATTCCATCCAATAGTGCTGCAGAACAAAGTTTCTGAGAAAGCTTTATGCAGCAGATCTACTCTATAACACATGGGTGGCCTGAGTCAAAATCAATTTGACAGCAACTGGTTCACTGAAAAATTAACATTCTTATGGACCTGGAATATTTAGGATTATTTTATTGAACAAAAATAATAGTAATTGGACAATCCAAGAAAGGAGCAAAGACAAAAATATCAAGGCAAGTTGGTCAGGAAATGCAGCCTGTTTGGAGAGAATATGAATTAATTTGGAAAGGCAGAAAATGCAGTTTACAAAAAGGAACTAAAATAACCTCATAATTAACACAATACAAATTTCAGATTAAACATCATGCTGTTAACACACACAAAAATTACAAAGTTAACATCATGCTTATTGTTTTCATTATTCATGTTGGTTGGGAGGGAGGCGTCTCAGAAAGGCTTGTTGTTAAAGATGATTTTTAAATTTTCAGGAATTTTGCAACCCCACTGTTAAGCACAACCATTATTAAAGTGATAAATTTACAATTAAACAGATCGTACAGGAAATTATGAAAAACGATATTCAGTACTCATCACGTACACTCATACTCAAGTATTTTAAAGCATTTCACTATTATCTATGTTTTTGAAGTTTTTATGCCTAGCGATCATGGTGTGGCATTGTAAGATAATGAAGTGTTGAAACTTGAAACTGCAAGTTTGGCAGTTCAAACCCACCAGGTCACTTTTGGAAACTCTACATGGGGTTTCTGAGGCTATATATCTTTACAGGAACAGAATGCCTCATCTGTCTATGGAAGGGCAGCTGGTACAGAACTGCTGACCTTGCTGTTACCAGCCCAACCAGTAATCCACTGTGCTACCTAGGCTTCTTAATTTAGTGATAGAAACCAGGAAAAGACTGAAAGATTTATTACATAAGAGAAGAGGAAATCTAACAGTAACAATCTGGAAGCAAACAGAACTTCTATTTTAAGATCTATCTACGTTAACCACAGTAGCCAAGTAGTTTTTAAGACTCGTTTCTTTTTACTGACTTAAATGGTAATTTGCCTGCTGTTTCACTGTAGAGTATGAGATAGCTTGTTGGTTTGAGTCAGGTTCTTTTAGCACATAAGGAAGTAACCTTCCATTCAGAGTTTCCTAAGATTTTTCTTCACGAACGTGCATTGAATTTTAAATTAACTATACATTTAATCAATAAGTGCCTGTCAAATGCCCAGTTACCATCTGTAAATCATAAAGCACAATTATGAAAGATAGCATCTCTTCAAGAGCTGCCATATTAGTCCTAGGAAATAAATATGAAATACTGATAAAAGTTTAATAATAAACAAAGTTTAATAAAACCTCCTTAATGGAGGTGCTGCTGGCTAATGTGCTGGACTGCAATGTCAGTTTAAACATCAATATTGGTGGTTCAAGCTTACTTGTCACTCCTTGGAAGCCCTATATAAGATCACTATGAGTCAGAAGTGACAAGGAGTCAGTTAACAGCAACAACAATCTGTACTAAAATGTTTGAATAATTTAAAAGTCTGAATATTTTAAAGAAATTCAGTTGTATACAACACGACTGAATGCAGCTATCAAAGTGGCTCCAAAGCTTAAATTTAGTTTAGTTTTTTGTTGTTATTATTGTTTTTTAAATACAACATTATTTAACACATTGCATTTTCTCCTTACAATGCAGTGCTAATAAAGTGCGATGTTACTTCCTTTCCCTATGCTTATAACTCCATATCCAAGTATTGAGAATGCCCAGAAACTTACTTTAGCAGTTTTAATTTTTAAAACTGCTATTGAATGTGCTACAAATTTGGGTCAATCAATGCTTTACTGTGGAACAATGCTAATGTATCTGTGCTCTACCACCAGGTAAGCCCCTAGGTATTCCTCAAGGCATGCCTCTGGGCATGCTGGTATAACTTGGTAATGATGGGGTTGCACACTTTCTCCAGCTCTTTCTGTTGATGTTTAAATTCCTCTTTCTCTGCAGTTTGATTCTTATCAAGCCAATTGATAATTTCATTACATTTATCAAGAATTTTCTGTTTGTCTCATCATTGAGCTTGCCTTGAAGTTTTTCATCTTCAACTGTTGCTTTCATGTTAAATGCATAGGATTCAAGTGAATTTTTAGAAGACACCTTGTCCCACTGTTTCTCATCTTCAGCTACGTACTTCTCAGATTCTGAACCATCTGTTCATTGTCTTCTTTACTCAAGCACCCTTGTTATTTGTAATGGTAATCTTGTTCTCTTTTTCAGTACTCTTATCTATAGCAGAAACATTGTGGGTACCATTGGCATCAATATCAAAAGTGACTTCAATCTGAGAAACATCAAGAGGTGCAGGAGGTATGCCAGTAACTTCAAATTTTCCAAGCAAGTTGTTATCCTTGGTCATGACACATTCACCTTTATAAACTTGAATGAGTACCACAGGTTGGTTGTCAGAGTAGGTTGTAAAGATCTGTGTCTGCTTGGTAGGTATGATATTACTGTAATTGATGAGGATAGTCATGACTCCACCAGAAGTTTCAATACCAAGGGAAAGAGGAGTGACATGCAGAAGTACCCAATTGTGAACATTTTTCAGACTTGTCTCCAGATAAGATGGCTGCCTGGCCAGCTGCACCATAAGCAACAGCCTCGTCAGGACTGATACTCCTGTTCAATTCTTTGCCATTGAGGAAATCCTGAAGTAGTTTCTGAATCTTGGGAATATGGATCTATGACTTGTTTAGCTTGGCATCTCTAATGGCTTTCTCCACAGGATGCAGGGTGCCACAAAATTTAATTTGATTTGATTCTTCAAATTTGGGCCAGATAATGGAGGTATAGAAGACAACACCTTCAAACAATGGAAGTATAGAGAATCAATCTCAATATTGGCCTAGGTGCTAGAAGAGAGAGTGTACTTTGCATGTTCACAAGCAGTGTGCAGATGGAGGACAGCCTTCTTAATCTCATTAATGTCCTTCTTATGATTACACTTGAATTCAGCAATAAAATGGTTGACCATTCGACTGTCAAGGTCTTTTCCACTTAAGTGGGTGTCTCCAGCTACAGATTTGACCACAGAGATTCAATCTTCGATAGTGAAGATTGACACATCAAAAGTGCCTCTTCCTAAATCAAAGATCAGCACATTTCTTTCAGCTTCAGCCTTTCCGTCTAAGCCATAGGCTAAGCAGCAGCAGTTGGCTCACTGATGTTCCTGAGTACACTGAGGCCACCAATGGTTCCAGCATCTTTGGTGACCTGATGCCGGAAGTGTTAAAGTAGACTGGTACAGTGACAACAGCATGATAAGAGTTTTTTTCAAAGTAGGCTTCTGCAATTTCCTTCATCTTTGTTAGAACCACAGAGGACACGTCCTCTGGATAGAAACTTTTGGTCTCGCCTTCATATTCTACTTGGACCTTGGGTCTGCCTACATCATTCACCACCACAAATAGCCAATATTTCAAATCAGACAGAACAATGGCATCATCAAATCGTCTTCCAATCAAATGTTTGGCATCAAAAACACTGTTAGTGGGATTCATGGCAACTTGATTCTTTGTGGCTTCACCGATCAGTGGTTAGGATGTCAGTAAAAGATACATAACTTGGGGTGGCTTGGGTACCCTGATCATTTGCAATGATTTCCACTTCCCCATGCTAGAAGACACCCATACAGGATTAGGTGGTGCCAAGATCAATGCCAGCTTCATGTGCCTTAGACATGATGGTTTAGCGGAGTTCCAGATTAAATGAAGAAAAACAGACGCAAATCTGCTACTTCGCAGAATGAGTTAAATTTATTTTTAAAAACAAATATACCTGTAAGAACAGTTTGAATGAATACATGAGTTTAATGTATAAGTTAAATAAGTATTTGTAAACTTGATATTTTGCACTAATGTAAGGTTATTTATTTGTTTCAGCATTTTGAATATCTACTTAGTTGTGTTTAAACAGTTAATGTGTATTAGTTGTTTAGCAATTATATAGGTTCTGTAACTTTGTAAGTAATGTTAATTTCAGTGTTAAGATTTTATTGGTAGTTGGTGGTTTTGGGTCACCAAGTCATGACTGACTCATACTGACCCTGTATAGAGTTTCCAAGGCTATAAATTGTTATAGGAGCAGAAATACTTGTTTTCACTCAGAACAACTGGTAGGTTTGGACTGCTGACCTTGGTGTTAGCAGCCCAACTTATTATCAACTACAAAACCAGAGAAAAACATGACTCTAATACATACAAAGAAATTTGTGTATAACACAAAGTAGTTGTCTACATGTGATTTTAACATGTAAAAATAATGATTAAAGTGGCAAACCTCTTTCATATGAGAAAAATAACAAAATTGAAGTATGCATTCTCTAACACATTGAAACCCAAAAATGATTAAATTAAAATAGAAATTAACATAAGATGTTTTCCTTTAAAAGTTCTTCCTAATACAAATCTTAAAAAACTAAGCTATATTAAACTGACCAAGTGTATTTCAGTTTACAGTTTAAAAAAAAAAAACTGTTTTTTCATTCTCACATTAAATCACATGCACAGTGTGATAAATGTTAGTCCTTAATGTTAAAACAAGATTAAAATTTGTCAAGTTGAGGTAACTTTTTTTTTAGTAAAAGTTATTTGCATTCTGTTATATTACCAGGGCAAAGTTAAGGAAATGCCAAATGGTTAAAGAGAGGTTGAAAAGAAGTGTACATAAACACACACACACACTCTCTCTCTCCTCTCTAAAGCTATCTGCCTATATTAATAAATATATATAAGTAACTATATGAAGGAATTAAAGTTTGTATAGTATTTGGTATTTTTTGCTTTTTCAGAGGTTCTTTTTTTTTTCCTTCCTGAATTATTCCAATAGTTTCCTTTCATATAGTTTATTGATAAAGCACATTAAAGCTATGGAAATTAATGTGATTATAATATGCTCAGTACTGGAACTCTTTTAAATTCTATTGATCTTGATTTTTTTTATTTAAGGGGAAATACAGTAGGCTTATTTTTGAGTCTCTTCTTTCTGAGTCTAATGCCAAATAGGCATACTAGAGTAAACTGAAATTATTAAATAAATAAAATTTCACATTTGTGGGGTTTTTTAAAATTTGGTTTTATAATAATTAAAATATAGAATTTAAGATAATATTGATGTCTCATGTTTGCACATTATAAAGAAAACAAATAAGATGATTAAGTCTTATAAATTTCATGAGTTTACTAGATAAATCCAGTTAAATAGGTCCGTTGTTATTGTTGTTAAGTGCCATTGAGTCGATTTTTTATCCTATTAACTGTGCTTCCCCTTTGAAAATGCAAGATTCAGTTCAGTGAATAAATATTTAAACTTTTACCATGCACAGCATTATGCTATATTGAGATTATTGATGGTCCTTCAATTTGTGACCCAGAACAAAATCAATAAACTGATGCTGAGAGAATTAAATGCTATACACCCTCATACAGGAGTACACCCAATTATCAAGATAGTAATTGTTTGCAATATTATAACTGAAACATCCTACACATAGGCTACAACTAATAATACAAAGGACAATAGGGAGGAGCCATTTCAGAAAGGAACTGAGGCACCATTGCTTGACAGATGGAATGCATTCTGAAACTCCAATGTCTGTTAAGCGTTGCTCCTAATGAACAGGTGATTCTGAGACACAGTAAAAATAGACCTTATTTAAATGAAAGTTGGTTAACATACAGAATTTTTTTTATGGAGTATGAAAAAATTAATTGTAGCTAATATTTATAGATTAATATCAGTAATTTCAAACTGAGAGAAATTAATTTAATATTCTACTAGAGTAGTCAAAGTATAGGCATGTTGTTAATAGCATGGAGAGATAGTTTGTTACATTTTAATTTATAAAAAATGAGATTTGCGGTTATCTTGAACTGGTTGTCTGATATTCTTGTTAACTTTTCAAAGAACAAAAAGAGATGAATTAAAAGTCATCAAATTTTCAACTCATCAAATATATCTACCTTTTTAATCCTCAGTATTTTTAACTTCTAAATATTAGGGGATTTCAAAAAGTTCATGAAGAAATTGAATTAAAAGATAATGGAAAAGATAATGTTTTTCCCACCAACATTTTGAAGCCTCCTTATATAGCAAGATTGTGTGTGTATGTGTGTGTGTGTGTGCACAAACACAGGTGCAGATGTTGTTGACCAAGAAAAGGAATGTAATAATCTCTGAGTTCTTTGTCCCAGACACTGGGCTAGAACTTTACAAACATATTATACTATTTTATATGTACTACAACAAATCCTATGATGTAGAAAGGTGTCAAGCTTCATGATGGAAACAGACCCCATATTTTCAAGACCATTTTCAGATACTAACCACAAATCCTGAGGTCCATACTAGTTAGTGACTGGGAACAGAGGAACAAAGTCTGATACTGCTTGAGCTGCCATATTAATAATTTGCAAGATGGTCTGCCCCTGCTTACCTCCCTGATGTCTCTCTGTCCTTCATATCATTCTTTCAGTGCCCTTTGACTCAGCATTCCCTCAGTTAGTCACTCAGTGCCCCCTACTTCTACTATAGCATGTAAGCATTTTTTCCTTTAGCCTAGAATATGCTTTCCTCTTATTGCAGTTTGTTGTTGTTGTTGTTAAGTGCCATCGAGTCAGTTCCGACCCATAGCGACCCTGTACAGGGTTTCCGAGGGTGTAAATCTTTACGGGAGTAGAAAGCCTCATCTTTCTCCCGCAGAGCGGCTGGTAGTTTCGAACCTCTGACCTTAAGGTTCGCAGCCCGATTCGTAACCACTACGCTACCAGAGCTCCTTTGCAGTTTAGTGTTACATATATGTGTTTGTGTGTAAAAATAATAGACCAGTATTAGCATCCCCATTATCATGTAAAATCTATGAGGTTTAGTTATGTGGGGACTACATTTTTCATCAATAAGTGTAATTTTGACACTTAGTTCTAGTGTAATGCTATAGGAGAAGCAGGGGACTGCTAATCCAAAGGTCACTGTGAATCAGAAGCAACTTGATGACACTTAACAACAACAGAATTAATATTTTAAAATTATTTAATAAATGATATATTTGCACAGTTTAACATATCCTTTCTTTTGTTCTAATGGCCACAATTCATGCAATGAATTATTATTTTCTATATAGTTTGTCACAGTGTGCATTTCAAGTTTTTAGAGTAGAAATTCTGAACATGAAACAAAATATCCAATAGAACAGGTTTCTAGTTAAGGGTGAATGTCCAACTTTAAAATATGAAAAATGAAAAAAAAAAAAAAGCTATACTAGGACATATTTCTCCATAAAATGTTATTCAATAGATTTTTAAAACTATGACACTATGGTCAAAATCAAGATTCTTTCTTGGGATCTTTGCTCTCAGCAATTGTAAATTCAAACAAACACACAAAAAGCAATAATAATGATTTTTGTTGTTTTCAAGTGCCTTGGAGTTGGTTCTGACTCCTAGTGACCCTGTTCAGCACGTCCAAGGAGCAGCTGGTAGGTTTGGGGTTTGAAGTTGCTATTGCTGTTTGCAATCCAGTGCTTATCCTATAGCACCACTCCAGGACTCAACAGCAATAATAAAACACAACAAATATACTTAAAGTAGTACCTTTCTGGTTGGGAGTGATCTTTACAGTAACAGGAGACACTGGGCCATACCAGAGGAATGAAACAAGACAGGCACAGGGCCAAGATCCTCACAAGTGGTAACCACCAGAGAGCACTGGGCATCTGTAAATATACCTGGGATTTGGGAGCTTTCAAATATTGAGATGGTTTTAAACATGGAAATTAACCTGAAGTCTAAATATAGATAACAGATGATATCATCAATGGTATATTTATATCTGAGAGAAAACAAAAGTAACATTTATTAACACTGAAAAATAATAGAAGGACTTTCAAAACTGGTATGTTTCCAACTGTATTTCATTATCTTCTTTAAGAATGAGGCAACTGGGAAAGCAACAAAATCCTAATGAATACCATGCAAAGTCAAATAATATTCTTGAGGTCAATATCCATGCTCTAAATACTGAATATCATCTAATACTATCAAAGTGTATATGTATTTCTCAAAGAATGTGAAGCATGATTCTTAGTACAGATTTCACCAAAAAATTTTGGATAACCAGGAGATACTAAGAGTTTGCATTTTCTCTCCAAAGAAAATTGCACTCATATACAATGAAAATCACATGCATTTTAGGTAAATTAATGAAACACAGAACTTCATACAAATCAAGAAATAGCATTTCAAGTCTGACAGCTTGATTGATTTAACAATATCTTATAAATGGTCACAGATATAAATCTGTCAGGCTTTCCATCATAAACATAATGAAAATTTAACTAAATAGCAGCTTGGTCATCAGCTATTTCTGAAAACTCATTATTTATGCACTTATTGTGACAAACACATATTCAAACTTACTAAAATCAGTGCTGTACATATTTAAGACCCAGTGTCCTTTCCCCTACACTACATCTGAAGGAAAACTGATAAACAAACATAATTAGGTTAAGAAAAAACGTACCATCCAAGTAAGGCCCCATTTTATCCAAGGTATAATGGTTTTAACTTTTTAAGAGTATGATGTTAAGTGGGTTTCTGAGGGGCAGCTAGAGAGTTTGAACTGCTGACCTTGTGAATCAAAGCAACCTGTGGTCTGTTGAGCTTGAACTGCCATGATCTTGCCGTTCAAGCCAACCTTGCTGTCCAACGCATTAACTCACAGAGCCACACTGGAACCAATTTAAGAGTATGTTGGAGACAGGGCTTGATGGTGGAGAAGGTCGAGGTGCAGTGAAGTTTGCCATCTGCAAATACCACAGAATACCAGGAGAAGCAGGTTCAAGGTAGAGCTCAAAAACTCTGAACCACATAGGTAGGAATATTTTAAAAGTTTGAAGGCTTACATCTAGTGGAACTTGTAGCAGAAGTAAGAAATTTCATACTGTTCAATCTGCCAGGCTCAGTAGCCTGGAGCTGACAACTTGGGCAAGACCAAATGGCAAGGCCAAGTGGGGGATCAGACCTACCACAGAATAATGCCATGGAAACCTTGGAGTAAAGATGGACAATATACTTTGTCAGTTTTGCTTGGTTCTGATTTTCGCGTTGTTGCTTTTTTTTTTCTTTTCTTTTTTCTTTGATATCTGTTCATTGGCCACCAACTGTTTGTGAACCTCCATTCTGGTGACTAGAGGGAGATACTGAGTGAGTGGGCATCCCTGATCCCACCACTGGTGGGTTCTTCTGCTACGTATGCACACAGATACTCTCAGCCCAATAGCTGGCCCTGAACTGTTTTTAATAAGGAAAGGGCCAGAAAATGGGTGTGGAGAGTGAAAGAGAGCTTAAAAATTGTTAAAACAGGCTGAAAATTAAATTAAATCCTGAGATACAGCATAACAACCAACAAGGAGATATTGAAAGCTATCAGGCAGCTTTGAAGGCAAGAAGCTGAAATAGGACATTAAATTCATACTCATATTAGGTTATAGATTTTTTCCCCCCCTTCTTTCCCTCCTCTCCCTTTTCTGTGATTACAGACTACAGTATCCAATCTAGTTTTCTTATTGTTGTTGTTGTTGTTTTTTGCTTTGTATTGTTTATCTGCTGTTGCTGTTTTGCTGTTAATGCTCCCCCTTTTACCTTTAGGGGACTATTTCTCTCCCTAGTCTACCCAAGAAGAGACAGCGACTGCTACCATATAATCAAGCTAAAATCACACCAAATAAAACACCAAAATCCCGGCAAGAACCAATACCAACTGACATATACTAAGGAGGCAGACAACATCTGTAAAAGTTACTCTGAGTTAAGCAATAAGAAGAGTAAAAAGGGAAGCCCACATCCTGATCACATCTACCTGAAGGTAATCACAAACCATAAAAAATACCAAAACAAACACTCAATTAAGTATTAAGGACACAGATAAACATCAAACATGTCCAAGAAGCAAAAGCAAATGACCACATCAGCACACGACCAGAAACAAGATAAACTATTTGAGACAAATGACCTAGAGCTAGACCTGGACTCTATTCTGGAAAGAGGACAGGCCTTGGAAATGCCAGAGAAGGAATTCAGAAAGAAGATTATAAAATGTTTCAAAACACTTTACACTGGAGTTGAGAAAAATAAAAAAGAAGTCAGGAAGGTGTTACAAGAACAATCAAATAAGATAGATACAGCAGTGGAAACAATTCAAAACCTACAGAAAGAGGTCCAAACGATCAATAATAGAATATCAGAAATAGACAAAACATTGAAAGGGCAAAGAATTAAATAGAAGAGATGGAAGGCAGAACTAGTGATCTGGAAGATGAATCTCTCAATACCACTAAGACAGAAGAACAAACAGAAAAAAGGATTAAAAATATCTGAAGAAAGTCTAAGATTCATGTTAGACAACATGAAGAGGAATAATTTAAGAATTATTGGCATTCCAGAACAGGAAGAATCACACAATTTCATAGAGGAAATAGTTGAAGAATTGCTGGAAGAAAATTTCCATAAAATTCTGAAAAGTGAAAACATATACATTCAAGAAGCTCAACAAACCCCAAGAAGGATACATCCCAAAAGAAAATCACTGAGACATATCATAATCAAGCTTTCCAAAATCAAAGATAAGGAGACACTCCTGAAAGCAGCTAGGGAAAAGAGAAGCACTAATACAAAGGCAAGCAAGTCATATTAAGCTCGGATCTCTCAGCAGAAACCATGTAAGCAAGAAGGCAATGGGGAGACATATATAAAACCTTGAAAGAAAAAAAAAAAAAAACTATCAACCAATAATACTTTATCCAGCAAAGCTGTCAATCAAATACGTCAGTGTAATCAAAACATTCCAGGATAAACAGACGCTAAGGGATTTTTCCAAAGCCATCCCTGAACTACAAAACATCCTAAGGGGAGTTCTGTGGACCGAGAACCAACAAGAACAGACAACAACCAGAGATTGATATACATGGAAGCATCTCCCAGAACTAAATCGATAGAAGGAAGAGTCAAAACCAGACAAAAAGCTATAAGAACAAACTCAGAGAATCTGGAAAGTCAGTCTATGATCAAAACAATTACAAGGTAAAAGAAAATAAACACGTAGGAACAGAGACCCAGATGGTCAGACGGTCAGGTAGATAACAGGATAAAACAGACTGCACTAAATGGAGGGAAAAGTTAATGGAATATAACCTCAAAGAAAATTAACACTTCACAACATACCAAGAAAATGAACACCCAAGAAGAACATGGAAACATTAAAGCTATAAGGAAACTCACAAGAAAGAACACAAAAAGCATGAATTCAGCAAAGGAAGACACACAGAACAAAGAAAGTAGCAACACCCCGCCCAAAAAACAGACATACTGGCAGCAATTAATCTGTACCTATCAATAATTACACTGAATCTAAATGGATTAAATGCACCAGTTAAGAGATACAGGGGGGAAGAATGGATAAGAAAACATGATCCTTCAATATGCTGTCTACAAGAGACACATCTTACACACAGACACAAAAACAGATTAAAACTGAAAGGATGGGAAAGAAACTATATCAAGCTAATTACAATAAAAAATGAACAGGAGTGGCAGAACTAATCTCTGATCAAATAATTTAAGGCAAAACCCAGGATAAAATAGATAAAGATGGACATTATCTCATGATTAAAGGGACAATTGAACAAAATGAAATAACCATAATAAATATCTATGCTGCCAATGAAAGAGCTCCAAAATATATAAAGCAAACTCTAATAGATTTGAAGAAAGAAATAGACAAATCTACAATAATAGTGGGTGATTTTAATACATCACTTTTGAAAATAAAAAGAACAACCAGAAAGAAACCTGACAAAGATACAGAAGAACAAAACAACACAATCAGCCAACTGGACCTCATAGATGTGTACAGAGCATACAACCCTACAACAGCACAATATACATTCTTTTCCAGGGCACATGGAACATTCTTCAGAATAAACCATGTCTTGGGCCACAAAACAAACCTCCATAAATTTACAAATATCAAACTACTACAAAGCATCTTCTCAGAACACAATGCTATCAAATTAGAAATCAACAATAGGAATACCAAGGAAATAAAGTCAAATACATGGAAACTGAATAAAACCCTGCTGAAAAGAGACTGGGTAGTAGAAGAAATTAAATGCAAACTCACAAAGTTACTAGAAACAAATGAGAACAAAAGCACAGCATACCAAAATATTTGGGCCATAGAGAAAGCAGTGCTGAGAAGACAATTTATTGCAATACATGCACACATCCAAAAATAAAATAAAAATAATAATAACACATTAACACAGTATCTACAAAAATTAGAAACAGCAACAGAGGGAACCTACAGCCACCAAAAGAAAAGAAATGATAAAGATGTGGGGAGTGAGGGGAGGGGAAGGAGGAGAAGGTGGAGCACAGGGCAGTGAATAGACACAGGATAGTTTGAGTGCTAGGGAGGTGGGAAATACATAAGAAGGGGGAGAGGAATAGAAGAACAAGGCGGATGGGAAAACAATTAGGCAGGTTTGCATGGGCTAAGTGGGACAGAGGTAAATAATGATTTATGCACAACCTGGGAACAACAGGGCTCTGGGATATAGGGATTGAGATAAGGTTGGAATGGGGAAAATAATGTTGAGATGCTTAACTGTCCTTTGAATCTTGGTTTCTTGGCATACCATTATAAAATAGACACTTGAGGGGGAGAGAAAGGAATATCCAGAAATATCACCATAGAAAGCTTGTAAGTCTATCTTCTGCCTATAACTGATTGGAATACCTAAAATGGGGCTACAATGGGCCCAATGAAGGAGGTGTCCTGTGGAGCCTCTACATTACATAAGACCATAGGTGGAATCCTAAACCCCATCCAGAATCTTCCTAGGTGGGAAATTTCCACTTGAAAAGACAAGCGGACCAGCCTGGAGTGGCTAGAAGAACAGAAGATACTTCTTGAAAGAAAGACCAATAGAAAAAAATACAAAACAATAAGGGCAGTGTGACAGATTACTGCAAGAACAAGCAAGTTGCTCGCACAGGAGACATTGAGGCAAGTGGTCTGGTCCCCTCGGGGCAAACTCCTTTCCAGGACTAAAACTGAA
>NW_006408626.1:9386849-9387669 GCF_000296735.1 Chrysochloris asiatica
ACAGAGCATTCAACCCAACAACAGCACAATACACATTCTTTTCCAGTGCACATGGAACATTCTCCAGAATTACCATGTGTTAGGTAACAAAGCAAGCCTCCATAAACTTACAAACATCAAAATACTACAAAGTATCTTTTCAGACCACAATGCCATAAAATTAGAAATCAGCAATAAAAAGACCAAGGAATTAAAGTTTAGTACATGAAAACTAAATAACACCCTGCTGAAGAGCAATTGGATAATAGAAGAAATTAAACATGAATTCAGAAAGTTCCTAGAAACAAATGAGAACAAAAACACAACATACAAAAATATTTGGGACATGGCAAAAGTGGTGCAGAGAGGACAATTTATTGCAATAAATGCGTGAATCCAAAAAGAAGAAAGAATGAAAATTAACACATTAACACAGCAACTCCATCAACTAGAAACAGACCAACAGAGGGAACCTAAAATCATTAAAATAAAAGAAATAATAAAGATCAGAGCACAAATAAATAAGACAGAAAAGAGAAAAACTATAGAAAGAATCAACAGGACAAGAAACTGGTGCTTTGAAAGGATTAATAAAATTGACAGACCATTGGCAAACCTAACAAGGGAAAAGAGGGAGAAGACACAATTAACACACCTCAGAAACCACATGGGCGATGTCACAACGGAACCAAAGGAAATCAAAAGGATAATAACAGAATACTATGAATAAATGTACTCCAACAAATTTGAAAACTTAGAAGAGATGGATACATTTTTAGAAAAACACTACCTACCTAAACTCACACAGAATGAAGTAGAAGACTTGAACAGACTCACAACA
>NW_006408626.1:9394485-9410193 GCF_000296735.1 Chrysochloris asiatica
CCTAGAAATTTGTAAGACAGCTACCTGGCCAACTGATTGCAAGTGGTCCATATTTGTGCCATTCCAAAGATAGATGACCAAAGAAATGCGGAAATCATTGATCAATATTATATGCAAACAGAATTTTGCTGAAGATAATTTAAAAATAGTTGCAATAGTACTTTAACAGAGACTGGCCAGAAAGTCATTCAAGACTTAGAAACAGGTATGGAAGAAGGATTATCTTTGTTGATGCCAGATGGATCTTGACTTGTAGCAGAGAATACTAGAAAGATGTTTACTTGTGCTTTACTGGCTATGCAAAGGCTTTTGACTATATAAATCATGACAAGCTATGGACAACATTGAAAAAAATAGGCATTCCAGAGCAGTTGTTGTTGTTGTTGTTAAGTACCGTGGAGTCGGTTCCGACTCATAGTGACCCTGCACAGGGTTTCCGAGGCTGTAAATCTTTGCAGGAGCAGAACGCCTCATCTTTCTCCCGCGGAACCGCTGGAAGTTTCAAACTGCTGACCTTGAGGTTAGCAGCCCAATTCGTAACCATTACACCATAAGGAACCTAGATATAGGTCAAGAAGTAGTTGTTCAAGCAGAGCAAGGGGATATACAATGGCTTAAAATGAGGAAAGGTGTATGCCAGGGTTGTATCCTTTCACCATATTTATCAGTCTGTATACTGAGCAAATTGAGAAGCTGGAATATATGAAGAACATGGCATCCAGATTGAAGGAAGGCTCATTAACAGCCTGCAGTATGCAAATGATGCAATCTTGCTTGTTGGAAGTGAAGAGGACTTAAAATACTAAATAACAAAAACCAAACACTATAGCCCTCACTATGGATTGCACCACAATGTAAAGAAAACAAAGATTCTCACAACTGTATCAATACATAACATCATGATAAATGGAGAAAAGTTTAAGTTCTCAAAGACTTCCTTTTGCTTGGATCCACTATCAACATTCATGGAAGCAGCAGCCAAGAAATCACATGACGTACCGCATTAGGCAAATCTGATGCACAAGACCAGTTTACATTGTTCAAGAGCAAAGACAGTTTGAAGACTAAGGTGCGCTTGACCCCAGTCATAGTATTTTCAATCACATCATATGCATGTGAAAGCTGGACAATGATTAAGAAAGACCCTAGAAGAATTCATGCATTTGAATTTTCTGTTGGAGAAAAAAAATTAAAGTATGATGGACTGCCAGAAGAACAAACTAATCTCTGTTGGAGAAGTACAGCTAGAATGCTCCTAGGAAGCCAGGATGGTGAGATTTCACCTTTCATACTTAAGACATTTTGTCAGGAAGGGCCATTTCCTGAAGAAGCACACCATGGTTTGTAACTGGACAGTCAATGTAAAAGAGGAAGACCCTAATGACATGAATTGACACAGTGGCAGGAGCCATGGGTTCAAACATGGCAACAATTATGAGAAAAGAACAGGGCCAGGCAGTGTTTCCTTCTGTTGCGCAGAGGATTCCTATGAGTTCAAAATGAGTCAATGGCCCCTAACAATATCTTTTTCTACAACACATATTTTAATAGCTGTACAAATTTCATGGGTTAATGTATTAATTTTTCTCCTACTCACTTCCATTGTTAGAAATTTACTTTGTTCTCAATAATTTTCCACTAAAAATACTGCTCTTATAGTCATCCTTACTCATATGTAATTCTTTTTAATGAATTTATACATTGTCCCTATAGCTAGAGTCCCTGAGGTGGGATTGTGGTACATAGTTTTTATATTTTTAATTTTTATAATTGTTGCCAGAATGCCTTATCAAGAGTCCTAATAATTTGCATCGTTAGAGTTGCTGTATAAGAGTTCACTTGTCTTCATCTCTCCATTTCACATATGATTTCATATTCCTAGAACCATATTATTTCATATTATTGCTGCCTCAATAACAATCACAACCTGACTTTCTTCAGATATCTGCCTAAGTTTCCCCTCATTAGAGAGAACTCTCTTTCTCATATTATTATAAATAGTGATTCACTCCTCCAATTATTCCAGGTAACTTCACCTTGTTTTAATTATTTTTCTAACCATTTTCCAGTACCTGACATGATATTAGCTGAAAGTGTATTTATGAACTTATTGTCTATCTCCTCTCTTATATCTCCTTCACCCCCTAAAATTCTATCTGAAATAACAGAAATTGAAGTGTTCATTCAGACCAGATCTTTGACCATAGGATCCCCGGCTCCTTCTACTCTGTTACTTAACTGTATCTTCCAGGATGATTGTTCAATTGTTAATGCACCATTGTTGAAAAGCGATAAATACAATGTGAGACACAAATGTAACTTAAAGTTGAAATTTTATATAAAATATAAAGTGTGTTTAACCTGTTTGTAGATATTTTAAGAGGATATTTAAACCAATCACTAAAGAATACTCTAATATGAATTAGCATATCTGTAAGAGGACCAAAGAGAAATTCTAAAATTGAACATATGATAATACTCCTTGAGTTTCAATAGTAGTTTAGGGAAGTTGAAGAGAGAATCAGTGAACTAGAAAATAGATAGAAGTAATCATCCACCGTACAGAGCAGAGAGAGACAAGGTGATAGAAAGTATGACAGACAAGTTAAGACACTGAGCATAATGAAAGTCAAATAAAGTTCCACTTGAGTGACAGATGGAGAAGAAAGAGAAAAAGTGGGAAGCTAGCAATATTAGAAAAGATAAGGGATGAAACTTTTCAGAACTAGTCAACTGTAATTGTTATTAAATGCTGTCGAGTCAGTTCACACTCATGATGGCCCTGTATAGGATTTTCAAGGAGTGGTTGATGAGTTTGAACTGATGACCTGGTGGTTCAAACTGCCCTTGCATTCCAGGGCTTTTCGTACAGCACCACACCAGGACTACATCTATCCAAAATTTAGGATATTATAAAGTCTTAGCAGTCTAAATAAAAGAAAAGTCTATCTAGCCAGAACACATTAAAAACAAAACAAAACAAAATCTACAGAACAATTGGAAAACATTTCCTTATAAGAGGCCAACGAATAAAGTAGATCACTTTCAAATACATGGCAGTTAAAGTTGACTTGGCAAGAGGAAAAAGAGCAACATACGCTAGTAGAAACTTACAGTCAATTTTAGAATATATGACAAGCAAAAATTACTAACAATAGAGAGCCAGTGTACAAAGACACACTGTATAATTTATCAAGGAAACATACCAGTTCTAAACTTAGTAACTTTACTTAGCCCACAATCAGAAACCCAAAGATATTGAAGCAAAAGATTTACACAGTTACCTGTAAATGTTTAAGAGAAATAAACACAGGAAAAGGTGCTCAATTTTTTCTCAGTAATTAGGGAAATGCAAATAAAAATAAATTGGTAGTCAAAACTTAGAAAGTCTGATTATATCAAATATTGTTGATGACTTGGATCAATCAGAACTCTGCTAAGGTGCAATGTAAATTTGTATCACAACTTTGAAAGAAGTTTGGCATCCTACGTGTAAATATCTATGGTGTGGAACATTAGACTGTGTGGTCATCACAAACTATAGAGAAAATTGCCAAGAATGGGCATTCCAGAACACTTCATCGTGCTCATGAGGAGTGTGTATGTAGAACAAGGGGATGGATTAAATCATGAAAGTTTTGCACCAGAGTGATAAAATTTCATCATACTTATTCAATCTCTATGCTAAGCAAATAATCCAGGAAGAAGTATTATATTAAGAAGAGCATGGCATTAGGTTTGGAAGAAAACTCATTAATAGCCTGTGATATGCACATGATATAACCTTGCTTGCTGGAAGTGAAGAGAACTTGAAATACTGATGGAAGACTACAATCTTCAGTCTGGATTGCACATCAATGTAAAGAAAACAAAAATTTGAAAATCCTCACAACTGGACCATAAAACAACATCACGATAAATGGAGAAAAGATTAAAGTGGTTCCATACTTCATTTTGTCTGTATGCAAAATAAATGCTTATTTAGCCAGCAGTCAATAAATCATTGCATTAGGTAAATGGACTACAAAAGACTTTGGTACAGGGAAAAACGAGGAAGACCCACCCAATGAGATGGAGTGGCACAGCAGTAGCAATGATGAGCTCAAACATAACAATTGTTAAGGTTATGCAGGGCTAGGTAGTGTTTTGTTTTGTTATACATAGGGTTGCTGTGAGTAGGAACCAACTCAAGAACACCTAACAATAACAAAAACATATAGATTTGAAAATAAGAATAATGTATGATCTGGAAAATTAACATAACTTTTGCCTGACATTTGCAGAGAAATAAAAACCTTAGAACATTTTTATACCTGTTTACTAAGACAGTGCCCCACTAGTTGTTTGTTGTTGTGAAGTGCTATCCAATCGGGTCCTACCAATAACAACCCTGTATAGGGTTTTCAAGGAGCTACTGGTAAGTTTGAACCACCAATTTTCAGTTCAAGCCCACTCTGCAATTCAGCACATTAATCCACAGTTCCACATCAGGACTCCTGTGCACCACTAGCTAGAAGCTAGAAAGTCAAATTCTTGTAACTTACTCTGTTGTTGTTAAGTGCCACTGAGTCACTTCAACTTATAGCAACCCTTTGTAGGGCTTTCAAGAAGCATCTGGTGGGTTTGAATTGCTGACCTATGATTCAAAGTCCAGTGTTGCTCCTACAGCACCATTCAAGTAGTCCTCTATCTTAGTCTAGACCTAATAAAATAAAATCTCTAGGGTTGAGGCCTTGGAATATCTGAATTTTATCAAGTTCTTCAGTGGTTTTTATGCAAGTTAGTGTTTCAGAAACCCTGAACTAAGAGGTACACGTAACAGTGTTCACAGAACCACTGCCAAATAAACATTGATAGAGGAAAAAGGAAAACGGAAATGAATAATGGTACACTGTTCACAAGATGCATTCATAGTTGTGTTTACATGATGCAATATAGTACAACTGTGAAAATAAATGAATGAAAGCTACAATGAATTATTTCTCTGCTGTAAACAGATAATGTTAAACCTGTCCATAGTGGGTGACCCTGCTGGTAATTAAAATGCCCATGGCATAGCTTCCAGAATCACAGAAACTCACAAGCTACCACAGTACGTCAAATAGGTACCAGAAGGGTTACCCATGGTGGAAAGGTTCCAAAAGAGCTTCCAAACAGAGACAGGCTAGGAAGAAGGAGAGACAAACTACTTCCAAATACTCAGTCACAGAAAATCTTAGAAAGAGCAGAGAAACACTGTCAGATATAGTGCCAGAAAACGAGCCCCTCAGGCTGAAATGCACTCAAAGTGCGATGGGGGAAGAGCTTAATTCTCAAAGTAGAGTTGACCGTGATGATGTGAATGGAGTAAAACACTTGGGAGAAACTCCTAAGGGGACTTCATTTGCTGATGGGGCACAACTCAAAATGAAGAGAAACAGCTGTAAATATCCATTAATAATCAGAACATGGAATGTACAAAGTATGAATCTAGGAAAATTGGAAATAGTAAAAAATGAAATAGAATGCATAAACATCAATGTCTTAGGCATTATTGCTGCTGTTAGGTGCCATCGAGTCAGCACCAACTCATAGCAATCTTATGCACAGCAGAAAGAAACACTGCCCGATCCTGGGCCAACCTCACTACTGTTGCCAAACTTGAGACCATTGATGTTGCCACTTGGCCAATCCATCTTTTCTCTGAACCTCCACCTTACCAAACATGATCTCCTTCTCCAGTGACTTTTCCCTCCTGATAATATGTCCAAAGTATGAGAGATGAAGTTTAGTCATCTTGAGCTTCAAGAAGCACTCTGGCTGAACTTCTTCCAGAACAGATCTATTGGTTCTTTTGGCAGCCAATGGCACTTTCAATATTCTCCTCCAACACCATAAAGAAAAAGCATCAATTCTTCTATGGTCTTCATTATTCACTGTCCAGCTTTCGCATGCATATGAGGTTATTGAAAATACCATGGCTTGGGTCAGGCACACCTTAGTCCTCAAGCTGATATCTTTGCTCTTCAATACTTTAAAAAGGTCTTGTGCTGCAGATTTGCCTAATGCAATAGGTCATCTTATTTCTTGACTGCTACTTCCACGAGTGTTGATATATAGTTGATCCAAGAAGAATGAAGTCCTTGACAACTTCAATCTTTTCTCCATTGATAAAAATGTTGTTTATTCAGTGGTGAGGATTTTTGTTTTCTTGACATTGAGATGTAATCCATACTACTTGTGCTCCTTGATCTTCATCAGTAAATGTTTTAAGTCCTCTTCACTTTCAGCAAGCAAGGTTGGATCATCTACATATCGCAGGTTGTTAATGAGTCTTCCTCCAATCCTGATGCCACGTTTTTCTTCCTATAACTCAGCTTTTCGTATTATTTGCTCAGCATACAGGTTGAATAAGTATGGTGAAAGAATACAACCTTGTCACACACCTTTCTTAACTTTAAACCATTCAGTGGTCCCATGTTCTGTTCAAACAACTGCCTCGAGTCCATTTACAGATTTCTCATGAGCACAATGAAGTGTTCTGGAATATTCATACATCGCAATGTGAGCCATAGCTTGTCATGATGCACACAGTCAAAAGCCTTTGCTTTTGGTCAATACAACACAGGTAAACATCTTTTGATATCCTCTGCTGTCAGCCAAGATCCATCGGACATCAGCAATGATATGCCTTGTTCCACGGTCTCTTCTGAACATGGCTTGAACCTTTCTGGAAGTTCTCTGTCAGTGTATGCATACAGCCGTTTCTGTATTACCTTTAATAAAACTTTACTCGCATGGATATCAGAGAGATTGTCCAATGATTTCCGCATTCCATTCGGTCACCTCTCTTTGGAATGGGCACAAATACGGATCTCTTCCAATCAGTCAGTCAGATAGTTGTATTCCAAATTTCCTGGCAGAGAGGAGTGAGTGCCTCCTGTGCTGCCTTACTTTCTTGAGAATTTTCAATTTTCATTCCATCAATTCCTGGTGCCTTGTTCTTTGTCAATTCCTTCAATGCATTTTGGACTTCTTCCTTCAGTATCATTGGCTCTTGATCATATGCTACCTTTACAAATGGTTGAACATTAACCATTTCCTGTTGGTATAGTGACTCTGTGTATCCATTCCATCTTCTTTTGATGCTTTTTGCTTCATTCAGTAATTTGCCCAGAGAATCTTTCAATAACGAAAGTAGAGGCTTGAATTTTTTCTTTAGTCCCCCTAGCTTGAGAAACACCAAGTGTGTTCTTCCTGTTTGATTTTCAGATTCTAGATCTTTGCACATTTTGTTGTAATATTTGGCTTTATTTTCTCGAGCTGATCTTTGAAACTTTCTGTTCAGCTCTTGTACCTCCTCATTTCTTCCATTTGCTTTAGCATCTCTACACTGGAGAGCAAATTTCAATGTCTCTTCTGACAGCCATTTTGATCTTGTCCTTCTTTCTTATCTTAATGACTTTTTGCTTTCTTCATGTATGATGTTCTTGATGTCATCCAACAACTCAACTGGTCTTCAGTCTTTAGTGTTTAGTGTATCAAATCTGTTCTTCAGAAGATCTCTAAATTCAGGTGGGATATATTCAAGGTCATGTTTTGTCTCTCATGGACTTGTTTTCATTTTCTTCAGCTTCAGTTTGAATTTACATATGACTAATTGATGGTCTGTTCCACAGTCTGCCACTGGTCTTGTTTTTGCTGATAATATGGAGCTTTTCCACCTTTTCTTTCCACAGATGTAGTCAATTTGATTTCTATGTATTCTGTCTGGTGACATCCATGTGTATAGTCATCTTATGCTGTCTAAGGAAGGTATTTGGAATGAACAAATCATTGGTTTTGCAGAATTCTATCATGCGTTCTCCAGCATCATTTCTATCATCAAGGCCATATTTTTCAACTACAGATCCTTCCTCTTTGATCTCAAACTTTGCATTCCAATCACCAGTAATGATCAATACATCTTGATTGCATGTTTGATAAATTTCAGATTGGAGAAATTGGTAGAATTCTTCCATTTCATCCTGACTGGCTTTAGTGGTTGGTGCATAAATTTGAATAATAGTGGTATTAACTGGGCTTCACTGTAGGCACATGGATATTATCCTATCACGAACAGCGTTGTACCTCAGGACTGATCTGGATATGTTCTTTTTGACAATGAATGCAACACCATCCCTCTTAAATTTGTCATTCCTGGCATAGTAAACCATGTGGTCATCAAATTCAAAATGGCCAATACCAGTCCATTTCAGCTCACTAATGCCTAAGATATTGACGTTTATGTGTTCCATTTCATTTTTGACAACTTCCAATTTTCCCGCATTCATACATCGTACATTCCATGTTCCGATTTTCAATGGATGTTTACAACTGTTTCTCTTTATTTTGAGTTGTGCCCCATCAGCAAATGAAGGTCCCACAGGCTTTTCTCCCACGGGCTTTACTCCATTCGCGTCAACACAGTCAACTCTACTCTGAGGAGGCAGCTCTTCCCCAGTCACATTTTGAGTACCTTCCAACCTGAGGGGCTCATTTTTGGGCACTATGTCTGACAGTGTTCCTCTGTCCTTCATAAGTTTTCAGTGACTAAATATTTGGAAGTAGTTCATCACTCCTTCCTAGTCTGACTTTCTCTGGAAGCACATCTGCAACCTGTCCACCATGGATAACCCTGCTGGTATTTAAAATACCAGTGGCATAGCTTTCAGAATCACAGCACCTCACAAGCCACCACTATATGCCAAACTGAAAGATGACAGTCTTAGTTAGGCATTAGTGAGCTGAAATGGATTGGTGTTGGCCATTTTGAATCTAACAAGCACATAGTTTACTATTCTGGGAGTTACATATTGAAGAAGAATGGTGTTGCACTCATTGTCAGAAAGAACATATCAAGATCAGTCGTGAGGTACAATGCTGTCTGTAATAGGATAATATTCATGCACATACAGGGATGGCTTTCTACTTCTGTAAAAATTTGTAGCCTCAAAAATCCTTTACACCATCGCTATGAGTCAGAACCTACTCCATGGCACATAACAACAACAACGACGGGGAAGACCAATTAATATTACTATTATTCAAATTTACACACCAACCACTAAAGCCAGTGAGGATGAAGTTTAAGAATTCTACCAACTTCTTCAATATGAAATTGATCAAACATGCAAACAAGATGTATTGATAAGCATTGAAGATTGGAATGCAAAGGTTCAAAACAGAGAGGAAGGATTAATAGTTGGAAAATATGGCCTTGGTGATAGAAATGATGCTGGAGAATGCATGATAGAATTCTTCAAATTCAATGATTTGTTCATTTCAAATACTTTTTAAAGCAGTATAAGAGACAACTATACACACAGACCTCACCAGTTGGAATACATAGAAATCAAATAGACTACATCTGTGGAAAGAAAAGGTGGAAAAACTTCATATTATCAGCAAAAACAAGACCACTGGCAGACTGTGGAACAGACCATCAATTGTTCATATGCAAATTCAGACTGAAGCTGAAGACAATGAAAACAAATCCACAAGAGCCAAAATATGACCTTGAATATATCCGACCTGAGTTTAGAGATTATCTGAAGCACAGATTTGATACATTAAACACTAAAGACCAAAGACCAGATGAGTTGTTGGATGACATCAAGAACATCATACAGGAAGAAAGCAAAAAGTCATTAAGAAGACAAGAAAGAACGAAAAGATCAAAATGGATGTCAGAAGAGACTCTGAAACTTGATCTCCGGTGTAGAGATGCCAAAGAAAATGGAAGAAATGAGGAGGTCCAAGAGCTGAACAGAAAATTTCAAAGGTCAGCTTGAGCAGATAAGGTCAAATATTACAACAAAATGTGCAAATATCTGGAGTTAGAAAACCAAAAGGGAAGAGCACACAGCATTTCTCAAGCTAAGAGAACTGAAGAACAATTCAAGCCTCAACTTTCATTATTGAAGGATTATCTGGGAAAATTATTGAATGATGCAGAAAACATCAAAAGAAGATGGAACACACAGAGTCACTGTTTCCAAAGGAAATGGTCAATGTTCAACCATTTCAAGAGGTAGCACATGATCAAGAGGAATTCAAAGGTCTATTGAAGGAATTGGCAAAGAACATGGCACCAAGAATTGATGGAATACAAATTGAAATATTTCGAGAAAGTGAGGAGGCACAGGAGGCACTCACTCATCTCTGTCAAGAAATTTTGAAGACAACTATCTGCCCAACTGATTGGAAGAGATCCGTATTTGTGCCCATTCCAGAGAGGTGACCCAACAGAATGCAGAAGTCATCATATAAAACCTTTGATATCCCATGCAGGTAAACTTTTACTAAAGGTAATACGGAAATGGCTACAACCATACATTTACAGAGAACTTCCAAGGATTCAAGCTGGATTCAGAAGAGGAGTGAAATGAGGGATATCTTTGCTGAGTCAGATGGATTTTGACTGAAAGCAGAGAATACCAGAAAGATGTTTACCTGTACTTTATTGACTATACAAAGGCCTTTGATTGTGTGCATCATGACAAGCTATGGAGAACATTGCAAAGTATGTGTATTCTGGAACACTTAATTGTGCTCATGTGGAATCTGTACATAGACCAAGCGGCAGTTGTTCGAACAGAACATGGGAACACTGAATGGTTTAAAATGAAGAAAGGTGTGCAACAAGGTTCTATTCTTTCACCATACTTATTCAACCTGCATGCTGAGCAAATAATCCAAAAAGTTGGGTTCTATGAAGAAAAATGTGGCATCAGGATTGGAGGAAGACTCATTAACAACCTGCGATATGTAGAAGATAATACCTTGCTTGCTGAAAGTGAAGAGAATTTAACATATTTACTGATGAAGATCAAAGACCACAGCCTTTGGTACATACATTGCATCTCAATGTAAAGAAAACAAAAATCCTCACTACTGGACCAATAAACAACATTCTTATCAATGGAGTAAAGACTGAAGTTGTTTAAGACTTTATTTTTCTTGGATCAAACATCAGCACTCAAGGAAGCAGCAGGCAAGAAATCAAATTACGTATTGCATTAGGCAAATCTGCGGCACAAGACCTTTTTAAAGTGCTGAAGAGCAAAGATGTCAGCTTGAGGAATAAAGTACACTTGACCCAAACCATGGTATTTTCAATAACCTCATATGCACACGATGTTGGAGAATGAACAAAGAAGATCATGCAAGAATCGATGTATTTGACTTATTGTGTTGGAGGAGAATATTGAAAGTACCATGGGCTGCCAAAAGAACAAACAGATCTGTGTTGGATGAAGTACAGTCAGAGTGCTCCTTGGAGGCCAGAATGGCCAGACTTAGTGTCTCATACTTTGGACATATTGTCAGGAGGGACCAGTCACTGGAGAAGAATGTCATGTTTGGTAAGGTGGAGGGTCAGATAAAAAGAGGAAGACCTCCAACGAGATGGATTGGCAAAGTGGCAGGATCAATGGGCTTAAGTTTGGCAACAGTTATGTGGTTCGCTCAGGACCAGACAGTGTTTTGTTCTGTTTTGTATAGGGTCACTATGAGTCGGTACTGTTTTGATGGCACCTAACAACAACAACAACAAGCAGAGAATATCAGAAAGATGTTTATATAAATACTTTCAGTTGTGTGAACCATGACAAGCTATGGACAACACTGCACAGAATGAGTAATCCAGAAGATTTCATTGTGCTCAAGAGGAACTGTACATAGATGAAAGGCAATTGTTTGAAGAGAAGAAGGGAACACGAAATGATTTAAAATTAGGAAAGATGTGCATAACGGTTTCATTCTTTCACCATACTTAACTCAAACTGTATGCTGAGCAAATAATCTGAAAAGCTGGATTATATGAAGAAACATATGGCATCAGGATTGGAGGAAGACTCATTAACAACCTGTGATAAGCAGATGATAAAATTTGTTTGCTGAATTAAAGACAACTTAAATTACTTATTGATGAAAATAAAAGACCACAGCATTTGGTATGGATCGCACCTCAATGTAAAGAAAACAAAAATCCTCACCACTGGATCAATAAACAGCATCCATATAAATAGAGAAAATATTGATGTTGTCAAAGACTTTATTTTACTTGAAACAACCAGCAACAGTCAAGAAATCAAACAATGTATTACATTTGGCAAAGCTGCTGCACAAGACCTCTTTAAAGTTTTGAAAAGCAAAGATGTCAGGTTGAGAACTAAGCTGTACCGTATCCAAGCCAATGTATTTTCAATAACCTTCACATGCATGTAAATGTTGGACAATGAATAAGGAAGACGGTAGAAGAATTGATGCTGTGAGTTTTGGTAATGGAGGAGAATACTGAAAGTACTATGGATTGCCAAAAAAAACAAACAGATCTATGTTAGAAGATTTACAGCCAGAATGTGCCTTGAAGCCATAAGCCCAAACTTCATCTCTCATAATTCAGAAATATTATCAGGAGGGACCAGTCCCTGGAGAAGTTCATCACGTTTGGTAAAATGGAGTGCTGGAGAAAAAGAGGAAGACCTCCAACAAGGTGGATTGGGACAGTGGCAGCAGCATTGTGCTCATATGTGGCAACAATTGTGAAGTTGGCGTAGGACTGGGCAGTGTTTTGTTCTGTTGTGCATAGGGCTGCTATGAGTTGGTACTGACTCAATGCCACATAACAACAACAGCAACAAACAATTAATTATATCAGTGATCATTGATAAAATTTTACAATTGTTAATATAATCTTATAATCAGTGATAAAATGTGGAATGGAAAAAAAAATAAAAGAGAGAACATTCAACATGATGCATTTTAAAAAGCTCCAATGCATGTAAAATAATTAGTACATTGTTCAAGCAAACAAATATATATGCCAAACAAATATATATGCCAAACCATGAGGATTGTCATCAAGGAAATGACAAGTGTCAAATTAAGGATAAATATTGCTGGAAGACTCAGGAAGGAAGATGAGATAGAGCAGGCACATTTACAGAGATATAAATTGATGAATGGGTACATAATTATTTGGATAGTATTAATATAGAGAAATTAATGTATAAATAGAATATGGATGACTGTCACACATCAGGAATTTTATTACATCTAATTATGTACAAGAGAATTTTAAAGAAGTATTGACAAACTTATACTTGTTAATTTGGTTCATTGTTAGCTTCATACATTACATATTTTAAAAATATATTGATTTTATGATTTAAAGGGATAAGCCTTTATAATATAAATCTGTCCTCAGATATTTTTATTCGTAGATGAAGAAAAAAATCTTTAAGAGGGTAATAAAAATCAAAGTGCAAGAATTTCATAATCTTAATCAAGTGTTCTTTCATTTATACAGCTGGAGCTATTATAATACCAACATCTGGATATGTATATAATCATTTATTAAAACCCTTGGGTATCTTTCGAGCACATTTTATTTTAGATGAGCTAGTATAAAGCTCATATAAAAGCGAATACTGGCAATGACAAGACCAAAAATAATATATGCAAATTGTCCATATAGATCCTAATTCTTCTATGTTCCCAGTCTTCTGTGCTCTCTGATACATATTTTTAAATCATGTAAGTTTTCATTAGCCATGGAATGTCAATCCAGTGAAGAGCACTTTGAGTGATCTTAACAATTGATCAATTACCAAGAATGATCCTTCAGCTGTGGTTTATATGTGGTATAAATCTAAGATCAGTTTTAAAAACCAAAGCAGCTATCAACTTGATCAAATATTTAGCTCACAATTCCCTAGCCCATCATGAATAAGTATCCAAATGTATTGTTTCTAACTCATTCAATATGGCCACACTACTATCTATGCTTGAGTAATTCAAGCATTTAAGTAAATTATGCCTGAATTAATACAAACATAGCACAAAATAAGGAGCCATAGAGTGTTTCCTATTCCTTCTTTTTCTAGAAGGTTGCTTGCGGACTAGAATTTACTGCACTAAATAACATTGTTCTAAGTAAAAGCCTCAGCAAATTGCTGAAAACATTGTAACATAAATGAACCTCAGTAGACTTACTGAAAATATTTTTTTCTTCCTTCACTTAACATGGTTATACAATGTGTCAATTATCTAGTCGCTTAGAATTCTCAGGAAGAAAGAAACAACTTTCCCTTTAGAGAATCAGTTGGCTTTCATAATACTCAGAGAATATTTGCATAATAACACTGCTACAGCTGCAAGGTTAAATCCATTAATTTATTGGGAACAGAACAGGCTGTTCTGGTTGGCTGTTGCAAAAATTGCTTTTTGCACTTGTCTTTTCCACCATCAAGTATATGCTGCGAGCACACAATTACTGCAGCAAAGCCTATGTTGTCAAGCGAGGAACCTTATTTAACATGGAAAGTGGTGAACACTTCACTTTCTGAAAATGAAAAAAATTAATCTTGAAAAGCATCCTAATTAACATTTTCTCCTTCACCAGTTGTTTCCTAGGATAAAGTGGAGTATGGCAATTTGGATGAAGGTTAACTGCACGAACCCATTTCTGCATCGGCTCTCAAGTGCAAATGTCAGCCGAAGCTGTCTTTCTCATAACCAGAAATAATCTCCATACTTTCTGAGTTATTTTTTTCCCCTTCCAAATCTGATAGATTTAAAATAGAATACTCATTTTCAAAAGTCCCTAATAGAACAAAACATCTCTTGAAGTTTACTTTATTTATTCAAAAATCCCAATTTGATAAAGGCATGGTGAATGTACACATATTTGTGAAGTCATAGCAGAAATCATTAAAACATGGAAGGGTAGATCACAAATTAAATCGTATCTTTAAATTAACAGCACTCAACTAAATATTGATAATTGACAAGAGTATGTCAAAAGGTATTGCTATTAGACTTCCAGTTCATACATGAATGAGTTTATTCCAAACAAAGCATGTTTAAACATGTGTCTTTGATGAGGGGGTGGCTACAGAAAAGCTCTTCCAGTCATACACTTGTCTTAGTCTAGTTGTTATTGTGAAATGTCATCAAGTCAATTCTGACTCATAGAAAACCTATATAAGATTTCCAAGGAATGACTGGTGGGTTTGACCTGCCGACCTTGTGGTTAGGAATCTAGTGTTTATCCTACAATTTCACACTAGTTTAGTTGTTGTTGCTAGATAGGTCCATTTGAATAGTAAGATTGACAGTACAAACTCACCAGCCGCTCTTCTGAGGAGTGGCTGGTGAGCTTGAACTACTGACCTTGTGGATCAAACCGACTTTGTAGTCTAGAGTATTGACCCACAATGTCACTCCATACATATTCATACATACATAGATATACAGATGATAAGTAAGTTATGAAAAAGAGTTCAATATCATATATGATTTTCTATTGTTAAGTGCTGTCATGCTGATTCAAAACTACAGCAACCCTGTACAAGATTTCTAAGAAACAGCAGGTGGGTTTGAACTGCCAACCTTGTGGTTCACAGTCAAGTGCTTATTATGCCATACCATTACAAACTAAAACAACAATAAGATGCTACTGTGCACCTATTAGGATGAATAAACACAAAATATTGCTGTTGTTGTTGTTAGGTGCCATCAAGTCAGTACCGAATCATAGCGACCTTATGTAGAATGAAACACTGCCCGATCCTGGGCCAACCTCACTACTGTTGCCACACTTGAGTCCATCAATGCTGCCACTTGGCCAATCCGTCTCGTTAGGGGGTCTTCCTCTTTTTCTCTGACCCTCCACCTTACCAA
>NW_006408626.1:9411106-9412783 GCF_000296735.1 Chrysochloris asiatica
ATTCTAGCAAGGATGTGGATCAAAGGTAAGTATGTATGCAAAACGGTACAGAAATTTGGAATACCATCTGGCAGTCTTGTACAATGTTACACATACCATAAATATATCGTTCAGGAATCATTCTCCTATATAATTACTCAAATAAATTGAAACTTATGTCCACACAAAAGCATGCATGTAGATGTTATAGCAGCTTATTCATAATTGTCCAATACTGTACTTAACCAAATGTCTTTCAGTAGGTGAATGTGCACACAAACTGTGATACATCCATGCAATGGAATATTATTCAGTGATTAAAAAAAAAAGAGCCATCAAGCAAGAGGAAGACATGGAAGAAATTAAAATTTCCAATTCACCAGCCCTTTTTTGGAAAGCCTATACAGGGTTGTTAGGTGTGGTAAGTGTATATTATGTGGTTTCAACCATAATACATTCTGGAAAAGGTAAAACAATAGTGTTGTTGTTAGGTGCCTTTGAGTCAGTTCCAGCTTACAGCTACCCTATACACAACAGAACAAAACACTGCCTGGTCCTTCACCATCCTTGCAATTGTTGATACACTTGAGACCATTGTTGATGCCACTGTACCAATCTATCACATTGGGGGCCTTTTTCTTTCTTGCTGACTCTCCACTTTACCAAGAATGATGGCTTTCACCAGGGATGGGGCTCTCTTGATATCTTTAGAGAAATGGAAATTAAAACCACAGTGACATATAGTAGTTATAACTTCCAGAATAGCTAACATTAAGAACACTGACCATAACAAGGGTAAGCAAGGATATGATGGAAATGAAGCTTGTGCAAGCTAATAAGTAGGAAAGGACTTCAAAAACAGCATGGAAAACTGAAAATCAAGATAAAAATATAAACTTTATTTCTCAGTATAGCTCTATGAAGTTCAAGACACTTTTGTAAGAAATTATACCTGTCATTTAGTCCATCCCTAAAGAATTTAATCTGGGAATTTAACCATGTCAATGCAGTCTTTTCACATTATTAACTAAAGAAAAATGGATTCTCTTTAAATAGGTTTTTTAACAGAAATCAGAAGGAGACATATCAGGGTTGTAAGAGGGATGAAAAATGATTTCTCATTCAATATTTTGCCCATACAGTGTTAATTTTTCCTTTATAATTATATTAGTTATAAAGTCTAATTATTATAAAGTATAGTTAATCCTTTACTATTGACACTCAATGCTTAGATTTTTCTTTGGTTCTTTCAGTTTGAAAAACACTGAGTATTTTATCTCATTTCATTTTCTAGCTCCAGGTCTGCACATATTTCATTGTATTACTTGTCTTTGTTTTTTCGAGTTGTTCCACAGGAAACCTCCTTCACTGGACACATTGTAGACCCATTTTAGGTATTCCAATCAGTTATAGGCAGAAGACGACTTAAAAGCTTTCTATGGTGTTGCTTCCGGCTATAGCTTTCTCTACCCCTCAAGTGTCTATTTTATAATGATATGCCAGGGAAACCAGATTCAAAGGACAGCCGAGCATCTTAACATTATTTCCCCCTCTTTTCCCCATTCCAATCATGTCTCAATCCCGGTATCCCAGAGCCCTGTTGTTCCAAGGTTGTGCATACATCATTATTTTACCTCTATACCACTTAGCCCATGTAAACCTGCCTAATTGTTTTCCCATCTGCTTTGTTCTTCCATT
>NW_006408626.1:9413546-9414849 GCF_000296735.1 Chrysochloris asiatica
TATATATTTTAGAAATGAGTCCCTTGTTTGATGTGTCATTGCAAAATACTTTTCCCCATTCTATGGGTTCCCTTTTTCACTCTTCTGGTGAGTCTTTTGATGCACATAAGTTTTTAATTTTTAGTATGTCTCACTCATCTATTTTGTCTACTTTTGTTTGTGTAGTTTTCAAAATGGTTGGTAGTCTGTGTACTTCCTGATTTAGTGCCCTCACATTTGTCCCTATTTTTTCATTGATGTCCTTCATAATTCTGGGATTCATATTTAGGTCTTTAATCCATGTTAAATTGTTTTTTGTATATAACATGAGGTGAAGGTCTTGTTTCAATCTTTTTGCATATCACTTTCCAGTTCTGCCAGCACCATCTACTGAAGAGACTATCACCTCCTCAGGTGATTTATTTAGGTACTTTGTTGAAAATCAGTTGGCTGTTTGTGGATCGGTTAATTTCTGGGTTCTTGATTCTGTTCCATTGATCATGTATCTTTCATTGTACCAGTACCAGGCAGTTTTGACAACTGTAGCCATGTAATAAATTTTGAAGTCAGGGAGTGAGAGGTTTCCAACTTTATTCTTCTTCTTATGAAGTGCTTTGCTTATCCTGGGTCTCTTTCCTTTCCACATAAAGTTTGTAATTTTTTTTCCACCTCTTTGAAGAATGTCGTTGGAATCTGGGTTGATATTGCACTATATGTGTAAATTGCTTTGGGCAGTATTGACATTTTCACAATGTTAAGTCTTCCTATCCAGGAGCATGTTACATTCCTCCATTTTTGTAGGTCTCTTTTGGTTTCTTGTAGTAGTGTTTTGTAGTTGTTGTGTTTTTTTTTTATAAGTCCTTTGTTTCTTTGGTTACATTTATTCCTAGATTTTTCATGGCTATTGTAAATGGCATTGCTTTCCTAATGTAGTTTTCAATGCTGACGTTTTGGGTATAGAGGAATCCAACTGATTTTTGTATGCTGATCTCATATCATTCCACTTTGCTGAATCTTCCAATGAGGTCTAGTAGCTTTTTTACTGAGTCTTTGAGGGTTTCTATATATAGAATCATGTCATCTGCAAATAGAGAGAGTTTTACTTCCTCTTTTCCAATTTGGATGTTTTTAATTTCTGTATCATGCCGTATAGCTCTTGCTAAGACTTCCAGCACAATATTGAATAGTAATAGTGACAAAGGGCACTCTTGTCTGGTTCCTGTTAGCAAAGGGAAGTCTTTCAGTTTCTCTCCATTGAGAGTAATGTAAACTGTTGGTTTTGTAGATATGCTCTTAATTATGTTGAGGAATTTCCCTTCAATTC
>NW_006408626.1:9416229-9417478 GCF_000296735.1 Chrysochloris asiatica
GTTGGAGTACAACTCTTCATAGCTTTCTGTTATTATCCTTTTGAATTCTTTAGGTTCCGTTGTGACATCACCCATGTGATTTCTAATGCGTGTTATTTGTGTCTTCTCCATCTTTTCTTTGATTAGGTTGGCCAATGGTCTGTCTATTTTGTTAGTCCTTTTAAAGAACCAGTTTTATGTCCTGTTGAATCTTTACACAGTTTTTCTGATTTCTCTATCATTTATTTCTGCTCTAATCTTTATTATTTCTTTTATTTGGTGGCTGTAGTTTCCCTCTGTTGGTCTCTTTTTAATTGTTGTGGATGCTGTGTTACTGTGTTAATTTTGTTTTTTTCTTCATTTTGGATGTGAGCATTTATTGCAATAAATTGTCCTCTCAGCACCGCTTTCACCATGTCATAAAGCTTTTGTTATGTTGTATTTTTTTTCTCACTTGTTTCTAGGAAATTTGTGAATTTACGTTTAATTTCTTCTACTACCCAGTTGCTCTTTAGCAAGGTGTTATTCAGTTTCCATATATTTGACTTTATTTTCTTGGTCTTCCTATTGTTGATTTCTAATTTGATAGCATTGTGGTATGAAAAGATGTTTTGTAGTAGTTTGATATTCGTAAATTTACAGAGATTTGTTTGTGGTCTAAGACATGGTCTATTCTGGAGAATGTTCCATGTGCACTGGAACAGAATATGTATTGTGCTGTTCTCTGTACACATCTATGAGGTCCAGTTGGCTGATTGTGTTGTTTAGTTCTTCTGTGTTTTTGTTAAGTTTCTTTCTGGTTGTTCTTACCATTTTTGAAAGAAGTGTATTAAAATCACCTACTATCATTGTAGATTCATCTATTTCTTTCTTCAAATCTATTAGATTTTGCTTTATATATTTTGGAGCTCTTTCATTGGGAGCTTAGACATTTATTTTAGTTATGTCATCTTGTTTAAGTGTCCCTTTAATCATGAGATAATGCTTATCATTATCTATTACATTGGTTTTTGCCTTAAAGTTTATTTTATCAGAGATTAGTACTGACACTCCTGTTCATTTTTTATTTCAATTAGCTTGGTATATTTTTTTCTATCCTTTGACTTTTAAACTGTTTTTGTCTCTTTGTGTGAGATGTGTGTCTTGCTGAAAGCATATTGAAGGATCTTGTTTTCTTATCCATTCTGCCACCTTCTGTCTCTTAACTGGTGCAATTAATCCATTTACATTCAGTATAATTAATGATAGGTATGGATTAATTGCTGCCATT
>NW_006408626.1:9420061-9420572 GCF_000296735.1 Chrysochloris asiatica
AGTTTTGCTCCAAGGTTCCCACAGCATTTTTCATGGTGTGTCTGCTCCCCCACTTGGTCTTGCCATTTTGTCTTGCCCAAGTTGTCAGCTCCTGGTGACAGAGCGGAGCAGATTCAAAAGTACGCGATTTCTTACTTTTGCCACAAGTTCCACTAGCTATAAGCCTTCAAACCTTTTCAATATTCCTATCTATGTGGTCTTGAGTTTTGGAACTCTGCCTTGAATCTGCTTTGTCTGGTATTCTGTGGGATTGCTGATGGTGAACTTCACTGCACCTCTACCCTAGCCACCATCAAACCCCACCTTTCCTTATGTTCATGCTTTGTACATTCCAATTTTATAATTATTAATGGATGGTTACAGATGTTTTTCACTTATTTTGGGTTGTGCCCCATAAGAAAATGAAGGTCCTGAAAGCTTTTGCATCATTATGGTCAACTCTATTTGAGGACCACCACTCGTATGTCAGTTTGTCGTACTATGGTGGCTTGTGAGTTGCTGTGATTCTAAA
>NW_006408626.1:9422297-9430731 GCF_000296735.1 Chrysochloris asiatica
CTATCATATAATTCACAATAAAACATAAAAAAAAAAAGTTTCCTCAAAAGCACAATTAAGTGTTCTGTAATATCCACACTTTTTGTAAGATTATTCATAATTGGTCATGATTGTTTGTCAAAAGCTTTTGCATAGTCAAGAAAGCATAAACAATCATCTTTAGGTATTCTTTACTTTCAGCCAATATCCATCTGATGTCAACACTGATATTCCTAGTTACATGTCCTCTTTTGAATGTGACTTGAATTTCTGGAAGTTCTCTGTGGCAGTATTGTTACAACCCTTTTATAATTCTCTTAAACAAAATTTTACTTAAGAATATTATTCAATGAATTTCATATTATTTTGGTTTGCTTCTTTTTAGAACAGGTAAAATATGGATCTCTTCCAATCATTTGGTAGAGGAGTGTGTGTCTCCAGGGCTTCATCAATTTACTGTAAAATTTCAATTTGTATTCTGTCAATTCCTGGAACCATTTGCCAATGACTTCAGTAAAGTTTGTACTTCTCCCTTCAGTACCATTGGTTCTTGAAATTATTGAACATTGACCATTTCTTTTTTGTACAGTGACTCTATGTATTCCTTCCAACTGGATTTTTTTCTGTACCTTTCAATATTTTACCCACAAAATCTTTCAATATTGCCTCTTGAGGTTTGAATTGTTTCAGCTTGGGAAATGCTGAGTGTGTTCTTCTGAAACTTTTCTTAGCTAACTTATATAAAATTGTGTCCCTGTACACAATTTTGCTTATTCTCTGCTAGATTTTTCCTCATTAGCACTATTTCTACTTCAAATATTACATCCACTTGTTCATTTGTATCACTGAACATAAGCTCCAGAGGGCAGCCTGTTTTGCTCACCATTCTATTTCCAGAGGTTAAAATACAATATAATCTATAATGACTCCTTGATAAATATTTCTTAAATGTTGATTGAATCAATGCTTTTGAGTTGGTAAATAGATTTCTGTGAGCATTTGTAGCCTTGTTCCACTTTTAAGTGTGTTTGTTTGTCCGATGCATTTAAGTAATACATAAATCCCTTCTAGCCACAGTCTTTGTAACTCTCACCAAACAGCAAAGTGGGTTGCACTTCTTTGCTTTATGGGTCTGGGTAAGAGGAACAGGCTAATAGAATGATATCATTAAGTTGTGAATGATTGTTAACAAGGTTAACTGTGAATGTTTAAACATGGAATTCTGAAGTAGAGACTGTTCGATTTTACCATCGTGCTGCATATAAAACGAGCCATTTCAGAATCAGCATGAGGAAACTCCCTATCATCAACAATGAAGTATCAGGAATGGAGCATATCCTTTGGACCCTAAGATATCTACACATTATTAGAGACAGAAGCCTGTGACACTAGAGGACTGGCAGAGGAGTGGCAGTGCAGAAGCAAGAGCCAGAATACAAGACAGATCAGTAGGTTCTCCAGCCTACAGAGCAATTAAATTTGAGTGTCTTTGGGCAGGAGGCTTGCTTATGGGACAGCATGTCTCCAGGCATTTAATTGGGGTAACTAGGTTAACTGATTCACAGAGATAGATCTGAGGCCTTTGGATTGAGGCTTATAGCAGAGTGGAATGTCCTTTGGTCATTTATCAGCAGCTCTAAAAGAGTTTTGTAACGTTGCATGAATTGGGTAGAGGCCAAGAGACCTGCCTGCAGGAATCGCTGGGAAGAGGCTGTCCTGTCCAAAGGACTGTATGCTGAATATTTCTAATACTGAATTGTAACCTCTTAACTACCCACAAGGAGTCACATGATCTGTGAATTCTCTGTGGTTTGCAATGGATTTATCGATCCCAGTAGAAAACTAGAGTGCTGTGAGGGTATGGCTGGTGTCAGAAATGTTAAAAAAAAACTTTGGAGAAGGGAGGCATGTCTGACTCAACCTCATAGGAATTGGCTTTGGGCTGCTGTGGAGTTTGATTCTCCTTCCCCTTGTAAAGTTAAAGGAAGTCAGACAGTCTCCACACCTTTTTTTTCAGTTTGTTATTATTATTTTTTAGTAATGGATATATTCTAAGATTGAGGAAAAATAATAAATGTTTAGTCACTGTCCTAATGTGAGAGAGAGCAAAAAACACACATTGGAATGTATCGTCCTGAGGCAGCATAGTCACCTGAGGTCACAGAACACTGAATCACAGTTGACTGCTGGCTTAAGTTAATCAAACAAGATGTCTACTTAGAATAGGGAACATACATATGTACACATCAACTGGCTGTGAAAAATCTTGTGACAATTATCTTTAGCATCATCACCAATAGATACTAGTATTTATTGAGCTAGTAACAGGCACTTCACTAAAAGTACTACATATGAGTTATCCCATATGACTCTTTTAGAGATCATATGCAGTCTCAGAATTTCTATTTTCTCCATTTTACATATTTGGAAATCAAGGTTCATATTTTCAGTACTGGGAAGTGATTATTACTTTGAGCTTCAGATCCAGGTTGCTACAACTCTAATGCCAATGTTAGTGTGATTGTTGTGGTTATTAGGAATTCTCAAATTGGTTCCTACTCATAGAGACCCTGTTTAGGGTTTCTAAGGAGCGACTGGTGACTTTAAACTGCCAGTGGCAACACTTTTGAACAGCTGATCTTGTGGTTCCAATTGCCTTTGTGGTCCAGTGCTTCAGCCTACAGCACAACATCATGACTCCAATGTTAATTAATAACTTCTGGTCATTGTAATTTTTTTTTTTTTTTTCAGTTTTCTGTCAGGTTTGTGATGTGATGCTTCTTTAATGTGGACAAAAACATGAGAGATTTGGGTTTTTTTGTTTTGTTTCTCCGTGATAAGTGCTCTCTGGTGGACATTAATACAGTGCACAAAGATAAACTCTTGTTTTACCAGGGGTTGGTTAGGAGTAAGGAGTTGTGGTTAGGATTAGGCCTGTGGTTATGTCTAAGCTAGACCCAGAGTTTTCTATAATGTTAGGGTTATGCATAGGAGAAAAGGTAACAGAGTACAGGGCCAGGAAATCTATTTTATATTTATTCTATGGATATTTTCTTTTTAGGAAAGTGTTTAGAGATATTTTTGTTGGCAAATAATGTTTGTAACATTAACAAATCAACAGAGTTAACAGCTGCGGCAAATGGATGGGAAGGTGACTACATTAAAATGTTTCACTTTTAACTGTCTTCTATCTTTTCCTGGTTTGTCTTTCATGCTGCTACTTTACATCTTTTCATTGGTCTTAAAATTCATCAAGTCTACATGCTACCTAAAAGGAGCTCTGGTAGCATAGTGGTTACGGATCGGGCTGCTAACCTCAAGGTCAGCAGTTTGAAACTACCAGCTGTTCCGTGGGAGAAGGATGAGGCTTTTGCTCCCACTGGCTCCTGTGCAGGGTCACTATGAGTTGGAACTGACTCCACGGTACTTAACAACAACAACAACATGCTATCTAAAGTTCTGAAATGGAATAAATTTGGGGAAATGTGTGTGAGAGAAAGAAACCTCTCCTCTTACTCTCACCACACATTTCTTCTGTGGTCCTACCTAAACACAACGAAAGACGGGTTAGTGTCTGTTTACTCATTGCTACCTTTCTCATGGTAGGGAGACTGCTTGACACAGGGCAGGAAATTAGTTACTTTTTATGGTCAAAATGAATTAATGGTGACTCTAACAGTGAACTATACAGGGAGGCAAATTCCTATTAAACATAAGTTACAACACTTTCTAGCAGTTATAGCTGACATTCCCCTCTTAGAAGGCATTATTAAGTAAGTGGTTAAGTAAGTGACTATTAACAGGTATCAGAAGAATCAGTTCTCTGGTGGATGGATGAGCCAGAGGACATTTATGGCAAGCAGTAAATGCTAGCTTCAATTGTCTGATTTTATTAATTTTAAATATCAAATACTGGTAATGTCATAGGGACAAGTCTACAGAAAATCAACAGTAGTAACTCTTGATGATAACTAGCAATCTACTAAATAAAACAATTGTGTATGCTTCTCAGCCTCAGTGAAGAGCACTTTGAACATTACCAAAAACCTATTTTAGTAATTAGTAAATGTGTTTGATTTAGTGTGGCAGGAAAGAATAAACAAATGAGAGCCATGAAAAGGTAGATGAAAAGTAAATGACAGAAAAAGCCACTAACATACTCCAGAGAAAGGGAAAGAGAAGCTAACAGTAAAACTTGTATTTTCCATTCTCAGCTCAATGCTAAAAATGTAGCTAAAAAAGTCAAGAATTAAAATCTTCAGAAAAACAACATCCAATTTTCTTCATTCTGAAGGACAGAACAGTTATGACAGACATGGGTTACTGTGGCTATTCAGTGGCAGATAAAGCAAATATTTATCTGTGAATACATATCAGGAGGCCTAGTGTAGTGCTTTTGGATAAGCACCGGACCATAAGATCAGTTTGAATCACGAGGTCAGTGGTTCCACCAGCTACTCTTTGGACACCTTATACAGTGTCACTATGAGTCGAAACCAACTGGATGGTACTTAACAACGTACATATCAGTGATTTCAACAGCTGGTTATGTGTTTTCTATGATGGTTTATTTAAAGAAAGTAAATACTCTACCCAAATAAAATCAGTTCATGTCTATAGAAGCCATGTATTTTAAGTCACATCTCACAAACAATTATCTACAAAGAAATTGACTTTCTTAAAAGTTATCATCAATTTTACACTGGAATGTAGCTATTCTAAAATTAGAAAAGATCATATCATTTCTTCAGAGGTAATAATTCAAATTAAAGCTGTCTGATAGTATTTCATACTTACAATTCACATTTGGTGCTTATAATAGCTGAAAAAAATAATTTTTGGTTTATGTTCTTACCTTTGGCAATTACAGTTCATCTATGGCTACTGCAGAGATACAGTTTACTGAGAATGTTAAATATCCAAATCTGTGTTTGAGTTTAAAATGTATGCTAACTGTATGCTATTTTGCAGTTCCATTCTAACTACATCCTACGACAAATTTGTGTGCTCTAGAGTTATACATTTTCTTCTACATACACACAATCTTTTACATGTGCTAGGGATACAAATTTGCATAAAGGACCATATTGTTATTGTTGTTGTTAAATGCAATCGAGTAGATTCTGACTCATATCAACTTTGCATGGCAATTGTAAATCCACAAAACTGAATGTGAACCTACTTCACTGATTACTAGCTTGCGATGTAATTCTGAACAAGCCACTAATTCTCTCTGACATCCATTTTCTCCATTAACTTGGCAATACTTTCATCATAAAGATTAAATGGAAGAATTTGTAATAATGAGAATCTAGCACATGATAAGAGCACAAGAAATAATAAAAGTATTAACACTTGACTTTATAGCCAAGATTGCAGACAATATATTTATGAGTGCCAGTATTTTTATTGTTTTCATGTTTCCTACATATTAAGCTAAAAAGATTAAAAATAGTTTCTCAAGGAAAAGGAACATAAAAAACAGAAAACATTTAAAATGCCTAAATTCATAAGCTACATATTTTCTACGACTGCAAACTGTCTAATGCCAAATGAATATGATTACATATGCTAACACATATTTATACTTGTGTTTTCAGTAACCAGTTTCATTCCCTACCCACTTACATGTTATATTATGTATTATAAAAATGAATTCTGTCCTTGACTCTTTATTAAATCCTCACATTTCCATAGAGTATTTTTTTCCTGTGGCAGCAGAGCGGCTTCCTATTATAGTACTTAATTCAACCTTGGAGATTCAGAAGTTTATAGATACTGAAGCTGCAATTCAGCATTTTAAGATGACTGTTGAAAAACTGAGGCCAAATTCAACATCTCAGTTTTGAAGAAGCAATGACAAATTCAAGTGTATCCATAGAAAGATGTACAGGAGAATAAATGGACTCACAAGCAAGACAAATATGAAATGGTTCTAAGAACCCAGTTTTGTTTTGTTGTTATTTCTTTGTTTTTAACCTTCATGTAGGTAGCTTAAAGGGCACAAGAGGAATAACTCTGCTCAAATATTTAAATATTTGACCTATAGAAAAGGGCTGTCAACTTATTCTCTGTTTTCAAAATAATATTTGCAAGAAACAAAACAAAAAAATGAGATATTTGTATTATCAGAAAAATATAATATCAAGACAAGTTTTGAATCAATATAAGATCTAACTTGAGCCCCTCACAAGTGGAATGTTTTTATTGTTGTTAAGTACCCTTGAGTCAGTTCCAACCCATGGTGACCCAGTATAGGGTTTCCGAGAAGCAGGTGGTGAGCTTGAACCACCGACTTTGCAGTTCAAATGGCTTTGCAGTCTGACTCATTAACCCACAGTGCCACAAATGGAACACGTTTCCTCAAAACAGTACAGATGTTCATAAAATGGAGTTCTGTTGTGGTGCTGTGGGTTAATGCGGTGGGCTGCTAGGTTTGTTTGAACTACAAGGTCAGTGGTTCAAGCTCACCAGCTGCTCCTCTACAGGATCACTATGAGTTGGAACTGACTCAATGGCAGTTAACAATAACAACAACAACAACATATTGTGTCAGAAGTCAGTATAGTAGATAACTTCATGGGGAAGGGAAGTTTACTGGAATAATGTAAATATTCTATTTTGTAATGAAATTTTCATGTTGAAAGAAATTCATCAAGCTGAAAATATTTGATTTGCACACTTTCTGTATGTTCATCTCACCAAAATATTTAATTAAAAAATAAAAAAAAGAATTATTTTGATTCTATGAAATCAGAAAAAATATGTGGAAATCCAGAAAATTATTTCTATAACTTTTCATCTAATCCCTGATGTTGTTATTATTTAGTGTAGGCCTAATTGGTTCCAACTCATAGTGATCCTATATAAAGTTTCCAAGGAGTGACTGGTGGATTTCAAACACTGATCTTGGAGTAAGTAGTAATGTGCTTATCTTACAGCTCCATACCATGTAGCTAACCCCCAATAGGGTTTAACAAAAACATTTAAAGTCCTTGTTTATAGGACTACAGTATATCAGAGTTAGAAGGAGCCATAGAAATTATCTTCCCAAATCCAGTAGTGGGGACTGGAATAAGAGATAAAAGAAAAAAAACTGAGACTCAAAAGAGCAAAACATCCACTGGTACCTAAATGCGTAGAGAGACCCAGACCCAGGTCTTCTAAGTCTATGTAGAAGGAAATTCTTCTGTTTTGGAAATCCAGGATTTTCCTTTCATAACTATAGGAAACTCTGTATAGGTATCATTTTTCCTGAGGTGGGCATAAAATCTCTACATATATTTCATAATAATACTGAAGAAAATGCCTTCACTTTAATTTGTGGATGCAGGCTTCATTTTCTCTTTCTTTACAATTCTGCTAAGAAGTGCTGCATAAATGTTCAAGACATAGATACAATTTCCACAAGACTGAGCTTAGAGTCTACCTTGAAATGAAAAATGGTGCTGATATTTAGAAAATGAAAAATAGCAAGCTAGCCTGTGTTTCAGCAACCGATGTTCCACTATGGCACAAGTTGCTTGGTATGCTATAAATTCTTTTCTCTTAAACTTTGAAAGACAGAATGAAGACCTGAGGAACTTTGTTGGTTCCAGTGATCTATCAAGTAACTTCAGGAAAGCTGAAAAATTTGCATCACTTGGCATGTATAATGCCAGACACATTCAACCCAATGAGATTATAAATCAATATTCCCCTTAAATTATGAGACAAAGCAGTTAGCACAGAAGCACAGCACCTGCCAGAGATAAGAGCACCAAACAGAATTATCATCCAACCAAAAATATCAGAAACTAAATGTTCAGACCATTAAACTGCTCACCGTGACACATGAATGGATAACCTATAAAACATATGTAGGTACAAGATATGCAGTATTTAACTGATGGCAACAGAAGAGGCACATTTATGAGAATGAAAATTTTATGGAAACATCAATTGATGTTACTTGAAAAAAGTTACTCAAAAGTCATTAATTTCTTATTGTCATGATTCTCAATACTTCTAAAAAACTCCATAAAAAGATTCACATAGTTCATGATTTCTATAGCGGTCAGTCTTACAGTCAGTGTGAGACTATTTGCTTAACTACAATCTAGCTATCTTATGGAATATATGAGTGGCTATGGGAAATGTAATTTGTTGTTGTTAAGTACTGTTGGGTCAGACCCTATATAGGTTTTCCAAGGAGTGGCTGGTAAGCTTGAATCACCAACTTTGTGGTTCAAACTGACCTTGACTGCTACTTCCGTGAGTGTTGATAGTTGATCCAAGAAGAATGAAGTCCTTGACAACTTCAATCTTTTCTCCACTGATCAGAATGATGTTTACTGGTCCAGTGGTGAGGATTTTTGTTTTCTTTACATTGAGATGTAATCCATACTGAAGGCTGGGCTCTTTGATTTTCATCTGTAAATGTTTCAAGTTCTCTTCATTCTCAGCAAGCAAACTT
>NW_006408626.1:9431266-9434028 GCF_000296735.1 Chrysochloris asiatica
AGCCTTGGAAACCCTGTACAGGGTCTCTGTGAGTTGGAACCAACTCCACAGCATATAACAATAACAATTAATAAATTGGCTATGCTTCTAAAAAATTAACTCTCATTTAATGTTGAGTATAAAAATGAACCTCATCAAAAAACTGAGCAGTTATGAGTTGAATTGTAATATCTTCATGAATGGAATATAATAGTCTATGTTATTGATGAAAAATCAAATACGTGAAATCTAAGGTTGACATTAAAGATTTTTAGTCACAACCCATCTTGAATAGATGCCACCTGAAAAATTAACTGTGGACATGGCCAATCCTTTCATTGAAAAAGTATAGATCTGTTCCAACCACAAACAAATGAAGAATTTAAGTGTCAAAGATTTTAATGAAACAGAATTTCTTAATTTAAGCAAGCTTAATTAACAGTGAGACCTCTACACATGTAGTAGCTACATTTTTCCCTATCAAATACCTATCAATAATGGACACCATTTTTTTCTTGTACATAAGTGTTTCCATATTGATTTTCCTGACAGTTCTAAATAATGCTAATCTATTAATAATCTTGAAAGAAATTATAGGCCCAAACATTTTTATTTTAGATTAATTATATCTACTAAAGTGTGTCTGGGTCAATAGCTTTTATTTAAGATGGTATCTTATTGCCATTGTTACAAAATGAATACATTTTCTTAGCTTTAATAATAAGACAAAATTATCTTCCTTTATTCATTAAAACAGTACATTGTATATCTTTTCTTAAGTAGAGCTATTCAGAGAGAAACAACTGCTAATCTCAGCTAAACTCCTCATGGTAAGTCCAGAAAGACTAAGAAAGAGCAAATAATTAAAATTTTAAATTATATATGATATTTTTAAACAACCATCATTCATATCCTTAGAGATGCAGCTTTGCGTGTTATTAGGTGACATGGAATTAACTCTGACTCATACCGACCCTATTCGCAACAAAACAAAACACTGCCTGGTCCTGGTGCCATCCTTAAACTGTGGTTATGTTTGAGCCCATAGTTGCAGACACTGTATCATTTCATCTGACTGTGTGTGTCTTTCTCTTTACTTTCAATATTACCACGTATGATGGCCTTTTCCAGGAAGTGGTCCCTACTGATAGCATGTCCAAAGTACATAAGACAAAGTCTCAGTATCCTCGCTTCTAACGAGTGTTCTGGCTGTACTTTATCCACGACATATTTATTTGTTTTTTTAGCACTCCATGATACTTTCAATATTCTTTGCCAACACCATAAATTCAAATACATTAATTATTCTCCAGCCTTCCTTATTCACTGCTCAGCTTTCACATGCATATGATGTGTTTTAAAATGTCAGGATTTGGATTACGAACACCTTAGTTGTCAAAGTGACAATATTTCTCTTTAACACTTTAAAAAGGGCTTTTGTCACAGATTTGCATAATGCAATACATTATTTGATATCTTGACTGATGCTTCCGTGAGCATTGATTGAGGATCACGTAAAATGAAATCATTGAGAATTTAAACCTTTCCTCGATTTATCATGATGCTATTTACTGGTCCAGTTGTGAGGAGTTCTGTTTTCTTTACATTCAGTTAAAATCCATATTGAAGGCTGTATTCTTTGATATTCATCAGTAAGGATCTCAAGTCCTCTTTCCTTCAGCAAGCAAGGTTGTGTCATCTGCGTATCACAGGTTGTTAATGAGACTTTCTCTAATCTTGATGTCATCTTATTCATCACATGGTCCTGATTCTTACGGTATTTGTTCAGTGTACTGATTGAATAAGTCTGGTGAAAATATATAACCGTGGCACACACATTTCCTGATTTTATAACATGTTCTGTTTTATACATCTTATTCTGTTCGAAGTACCTATCCTTAGGTCTATGAGTAAAAGGCCACATGAGCACAATTAAATATTTTGTAATTACCATTCTTCACAATATTATCCATAGATTGTTATGATACACATAGTTGAATGCCTTTGAAAAGTCATCAAAACACAGGTAAACATTCTATGTTTTCTGCCAATGCACATCTGACATCAGCAATACGATCTCTCACTCCACTTGTCTTCTGAATCCAGCTTGAATTTCTGGCAACTAGACACAAGTCATGGTATTTTCAATAACCTTACATGCATGCAAAAGCTGGACAGTGAATAAGGAAGACTATAGAAGAATTGATGCTCTTAAGTTATGGTGTTGGAGAAGAATATTGAAAGTGCCATGGGCTGCCAAAAGAACCAAAAATCAATTTTGGAAGAAGTGCAACCAGAGTGCTCCTTGAAGGCCAAGATGGCCAGACTTCGTCCCTCATACTTCAGACATATTGTCAGGAGGGACCAGTCGCTGGAGAAGGATATCATGTTTGTTAAGGTGGCAGGTCAGAGAAAAAGAGAAAGAACCCCAGCAAGATGGATTGGCCAATTGGCAGGATCGATGGACTCAAGTGTGGCAACAGTAGTGTGGTTGGCCCAGGATCAGTCAGTGTTTTGTTCTGTTGTGCATAAGGTCTCCATGAGCTGGCACCGACTCGATGACACCTAACAACAACAACAACAACCTATTGATGTGCTGCCTCAACCACTTTTGAATTATCTTCAGAAAAATTTACTTGTGTGCTATTACACTTAATTTTATTAAGAGGTCCAAGAGCTGAACAGAAATTTTCAAAGATCAGCTCGAGAAGATAAAGCCAAATACGATAATAAAATATGCAAAGATTTAGAGTTAGACAACTCTAAAAGGGAAGAACACGGTC
>NW_006408626.1:9435753-9437857 GCF_000296735.1 Chrysochloris asiatica
TGTTATTATATTTATATTTTTTACTCACATACTGTTATTATATTAAGATATGACTCAATGGCTTTTAAATCTCAGCTTCAAAACCAACTTACCAATTGTTAACAAACCTGATTTTTAACAAGTCACTGTGTACGTTGGTAACTCAACTTTCAATATTTAATTAATACAAATGATATTAGCTTTCCAATCTAATTGTGACCAACCATAAAGTATCTGCAAGTCATATCAAGGTTATAAAGATGCATACAATAACACTGAATAAGTTAAACTTATTCAGTAAAACTTACATTTATCGATCAAAAAAGATGGCAAAACACTTAAGCTGAAACATTTAACTTAACTAAAGTGTGATTGTTAAAATAATCTTTCCTTCTATTAATCTTTCTGAAAATACTAAAAGTCCCAGCTTCCTATTATAAACCTGTATTTGTGCATGTAAGATTGGAATATATTCTAGAAAATACCTACAGATGCAATTGCCAATGCACTACACTGCATGGCATGTATTCAAGTATCTATCATCTTTTTTTCTTTAATGAAATTGTTTCTTACATCCATTTCAAAATTTAGTCCCAGTTAATGCAAACTGACTACTGTTTCAGGCCATGCCATTATCAATATCAGATGGCATGCTCTAAGGAGGGCAAGTTGAGGGAACAAATGGTGACACATATGGGAACTAACAACAACACAAAATCTGTAGTTCTTGAAAGGAAAGGAGAGAATGCAACACTACTGGAACCAAGCAAGAGAGGGATCTGTGAAAAAAGAACAATTTCACATGAGGCTCAGGGTAGAAGGATTTGTTTTCATTAACTAAACTATTCCCCGATGGGGGTCAAGGTTAAATCTCATGACTTTTCTCTCCTGCCCTCCAGAATCTCACCAAGTGTCTGCCACTGATTGCACCCAACTGAATAAATGTCTGTTAATTTTGAATGACACAGTCCACTGAGATTAACTTCCAGAGCACAGAGTAGAACAGAGAGGTTAAAAAAAATTGATCTTTAGTGACAAACAGAAGATAACCAGAACACTTATTTTGTGATAACAACTAAACTGGGTCTGGGAATTTTTAAAAAAAATTAAAATAAGAGTCTGTTTTTAAATCTCAGCTTCACTTTACACCTTTCACTTCACTGTACACTTTAAGGATTAATACTTATAAGTTGTTTTCTTATGTATCTTTCTAGTGAATATAATAATAAATATGAACTAGATCTCAGCTTAAAATGGAAAACAAAATTTAAGAATACACAAATGTATTAATATTGAAAAGTACAAACTCATGTTCTTCTTTGACTTTTTTTGTTAAATTAATTAAAATAAATACAAATAATAGCAAATTAACCTAATGATAGCATATAGTTTTGATTTTAAATTGTATTGACGCTTTTCAATAAAATTTTCATTTATTGTCAAAGAGTAATTTTTTTGGATAAAGAAATAGTATTTCTTCCTTCTGTATCATAAGTATTCAGAAAATCAATGAACTGGATAAGCAACAACTTTACAGAAATTAGTTAACCTCATACTAACCCAGTGACCTTGAGTTGATTCCTACTGTGAATTGCCTGTGAATGGCTAGTGGTTTTAAGCTGCCAAGCTTTCATTTAACAGCTCAATGCCTAGGTCCAGTGTAAGTTAACCTGACAAAAATCCATTTAAAAAGTTTTAAAATATAGATCTAATAATTGCAATGCATATCTTCAATAAATGAAGCTATCTAAACAAAAAGATAGATACTTCTAGCAACTATCTTTCCTCTTTATTCCTAATCTCTTAGTTCAGCTTTTCTTGTTTCTTTTTTTACATATTAATATATTCATTGGACAGATCTTGAGGAGTGGATCAATTTCAAATGCTAAATTTGTATACAAAATGTTTAAAGAAAGGATTTCATTTAGATATCAGATCATATTCTTTTTTGCATATATTATCCAAATCATACTCCTTAATATTTTTTCTATAACAAATCTCAGATAATAGATTAAAACTATAGACACTTTGTCCACAAAAGTATACATACACAATTTTTTTACATGCAATTATAGGCACAGATCATATATTGTCAGTTATGAACTTTGAGAAATTATATATATAT
>NW_006408626.1:9438292-9449969 GCF_000296735.1 Chrysochloris asiatica
TCCACCACTAGTATGTCAGTTTGTTGTACTGTGGTGGCATGCATATTGCTGTGATTCTGGACACTATGCCACAGGTATTTTAAATGCCAGCAGGGTTACCCTTGGCAGACAGGTTTCAGACTCTGAAGAAGAAGAGATGTACTACTTCTGAATATTTAGTCACTGAAACCATGTGAATAGCAGTGAAACACTGTCAAATATAGTGCCGGAAGAGGAGTCCCTCAGATTGGAAGGTAATCAAAATGCAACTGAAGAGCTGCCTCCTCAAAGTAAGTTGACTATGATGATGTGAATGGAGTAAAGCCCTTGGGACCTTTATTTACTGATGGTGCACAACTCAAATGAAGAGAAACAGCTGTAAACATCCATTAATAATCAGAACATGGAATGTACAAAGTATGAATCTAGGAAAAATGCACATTGTAAAAAATGAAATGGAACGCAAAAATATCAATATCCTAGGCATTAGTGAAGTGAAATGAACTGATATTGGCCATTATGAATGCGACAATCACATGGTTTACTATGCCAGGAATGAAATTGAATAGAAATGGCATCACATTCACCATCAAAAAGAATTAGTCAAGATTAGTCATGAGGTAAAACACTGTCTGTGATAGGATGAAATCCACACACCTATAGGGAAGATGAATTAACCCCATTATTATTCAAATTTATGCACCAACCACTAAAGCCAGTGAGGATGAAATTGAAGAATTCTACCAACTTCTTCAGTCTGAAATTGATCAAACATGCAATGAAGATATATTGATAATCATTGGAGATTGGAATGCAAAGGTTGGAACCAAAGAAGAAGGATCAATAGTTGGAAAATATGGTCTTGGTGATACATGGTAATATTCTTAGAGATCACATGGTAGTATTCTGAAAAACCAATTGTTTGTTAATTTCAAATACCTTTTTAAAAAAGCATAAAAGACAACTACACACACGAACCTCGCTAGATGGAATATACAGAAATCAAATTTTCTAAAACTGTGAGCAGAGATGGTGGAAAATCTCCAGATCATCAGCCAAAACAAGACCAGGGGTAGACTGTGGAACTGATCATCAACTGTTTATATACAAATTCAGATGGAAGTTGAAGAAGATGTCCACAAGAGCCAAAACATGACCTTAAATATATCTCACCTGAATTTAGAGATCATCTGAAGAACAGATTTGATACATTAGACACTAAAGACCAAAGACCAGAAGAGTTGTGGAATGACACCAAGAACATCATACAGAAACAAGTCAAAGGGTCATTCAGAAGACAAGAAAGAAGAAAAAGATCAAAAGAGACGTCAGAAGAGACTCAGAAACTTGCTCTCCAGTGTAGAGATGCTAAAGCACATGTAAGAAATGAGGAGGTACAAGAGCTGAACAGGAAGTTTCAAATGTCAGCTTGAGAAGACAAAGCTAAATATTATAGTGAAATGTGCAAAGATCCAGAGTTAGAAAACCAAAAGGGAAGAACACATTCATCATTTCTTAAGCTGAGGGAAATGAAGAAAAACATTCAAGCGTTGATTTGCATTATTGAAGGATTCTTGGGCAAATTACTGACTGATGCAGAAAGCATCAAAAGAAGATGGAAGGAACACACAGAGTCACTGTATCTAAAAGAAATGACTGATGTTCAATAATTTTAAGAGGCAGCATATGATTAAGAGCCAATGGTCCTGAACGAAGAATTCTAAGGTACACTGAAGGCACTGGCAAAGAACAAGGCACTGGGAAATGATGGAATACAAATCTTTCAAGAAAATGAGGCAGCATTGGAAGCACTCACTCATCTCTGCCAAGAACTCTGGAAGACAACTATCTGGCCAACTGATTGGAAAAGATTTGTGCCCATTCTAAAGACAGGTGATCCAACAGAATGTGGAAATCATCAGACAATCTCTTTGATATCCCATGCGAGTAAAGTTTTAGTAAAGGTAATACAGAAATGGCTGCAAGCATACACTGACAGAAAACTTCCAGAGGTACAAGCCAGATTCAGAAGAGGCCATGGAATGTGGGATATCATTGATCATGTTCGATGGATCTTGGCTAAAAGTAGAGAATATCAGAAAGATGTTTACCTGTGCTTTATTGGCTATGCAAAGGCTTTTAATTATGTGGATCATGACAAGCTATGGACAACACTGCAAAGTATAAGTATTCCAGAACACTTAATTGTGCTCATGAGGAACCTGTACATAGACCAACAGGAAGTTGTTCCAAGAGAACACTGATTTAAAATTAGCAAAGGTGTGCAAAAGGGTTGTATTCTTTCACCTTACTTATGCAAACTGTATGCTGAGCAAATAATCTGAGAAGCTGGGTTATATGAAGAAAAACATGACATCAGGATTGGAGGAAGACTCAGTAACAACCTTTTATATGCAGGTAATACAACCTTGCTTGCTGAAAGTGAAGAGGACTTAATACTTACTGATAAAGATCAGAGACCACAGCCTTCGGTATGGATTGCATCTCATTGTAAAGCAAAAACCAAAATCCTCACTACTGGACCAATAAACAACATTCTTATCAATAAAGAAAAGATTGAAGTTGTCAAAGACTTAATTTTTTCTCGGATCAACCATCAACATTCATAGCAGCAGCAGTCAAGAAATCAAATGACATATTTTATTAGGTAAATCTGCTGCTCAAGACCTTTTTAAAGTGTTGAAGAGCAAAGATGTCACTTTGAGGACTAAGATGCACTTGACCCAAGCTATTATATTTTCAATAACCTCATATGCATACAAAAGTTAGAGAATGAATAAACAAGATTGTAGAAAAATTGATGCATTTGAGTTATGGTGTTGGATGAGAATATTGAAAGTGTCATGGGCTGCCAAAGAACAAACAGATCTGTGTTCAAGAAGTGCAGCCAGAGTGCTCTTTGGAGGCCAGGATGGCCAGACAACGTGCTTCATACTTTGGGCATATTATCACGGAGGATGAGTCACTGGAGAAAGATATCATGTTTGGTAAGGTGGATGATCATAGATAAAGAAGAATACCCCCAGCGATCTGAACTGAAAAAAGTGGCAGCATCAATGGGCATAAGGGCAACAATTGTGAGGTTGGTCCAGGACCGGGCAGTTTTCGTTCTGTAGTGCATAGTGTTGCTATGAATTGGTACTGACTCGATGGCACCTAACAACAATAACAACATAACATATCTGGCTATTCTTAATATTAGATTTCATTAACTCTAAGATGGTATAAAATGTGTATATGTAACATTTTAATGTACTAGTACCAGAATATAAAAGGGCTGCCAATTAAACTATGACTGCCAGTTTTGATAATGATGTTTTCTTACTCAACAACACTCATTATTTCAAAATTTTCTCAGTTTAATCACATATTAGTGGAAGTTGTTGTTGTTAATTGTCATCCAGTTGGTTCTGACTCATAGTATTCCAAGGAGCTGCACGTGGGTTTGAGCTGCTAACCTTGTATTTAGTAGTCCAATGCCTTTTCTACAGAAATTAAGCAGTTCTATTCAAAATTAGATGAAAGCTTTCCTAAAATAAGTTCAATATATTACTCAATGTATGCATCGGTTATACCAGACTACAGTGCTTACAAGTCGAGCTTGTAATTTCACAATCAGCAGTTTGAAACTACCAGTGGTTCCACATGAGAAAGATGAGGCTTTGTGCTCCCATACATGATGGACCATTCATCTGTACGAATCGTACTAACGTAATATAACATATTCACCAAAGATGGCCATGAAACACATAAAAATGACTCTTAATATCATTGTTGTTGTTGTTAAGTGCCGTCAAGTCGGTTCCGACTCATAGTGACCCTGTACAGGGTTTCCGAGGCTGTAAATCTTTACAGGAGCAGGAAGCCTCATCTTTCTCCTGCAGAACAGCTGGTAGTTTCGAACTGCTGACCTTGAGGTTCGCAGCCTGATTCGTAACTACTACGCTACTAGAGCTCCTTCTTAACATCATTAGTCATTTATTTTTGTTGCTAAGTGCCGTCGAGTCAGTCATGACTCAAAGCAACCCTTTATAGGGTTTTCAAGGAGTGGCTGGTCAGTTTGAACAGCCAACCCTGTGGTTTAAACCAACCTTGTGGTAACTGGAATGGCTGGTTGGAATGAAAAAATGTAAGCTATTTCTTGGAAATGTCCTTTGCTGATAGTACTGCAAAATGGAACATATTTTGAGAAAAAATGAAATACCATTTCTCTTTAATTTTCTATTCCTGACATGACTGTTTGATTTTAAATGGCTTATATATACTGGTCCATTTAAGCTCACTAATGCCTAGAATGTCTTTTTGTTGTCATTTTTGACAACTTTCAATTTCCTCGGTTATATTTAGCACAGTCCATGTTATGATTATTAATATAAGTTTGTAGCTAGTCTCATTTTGAGGTGCATCACACTGGCAATTGAAAGCCCCCAAAGCTCTTCTCCTTTCACACCACTGAGGTTTGCTCTACTTTGAGTAGGCAACTCTTTTTCCCCAGTCGTTTTTTAAAGTGCCTTTAAACCTGAAATGTTCATTTTCTAGCATTATATCAGACAATGTTCCCCTGGTATTTATAAGGTTTTCACTGATCATTTATTTTTCACAGGTAGAGTATCAGGTCCTCATTCCTAGTCTGTTAGCCTGGAAACGTCACTGAAACTTGTCCACATGGGTGAACTTGTTATTTATTTATCTATATAAATAACAGCAGCATAGTTTTAAATATCATAGCAACACACATGCTACCACAGTACAACACACTGACAGAAGAGTCATTGTCTAACAACTGGCCTAAGAATGGGGCCTAATTCAGTGCTTTGGTTCTACCTTCTAGTCTTTTGCATAGTATCTGGGGTCTTAAAAGCTTGCAAGACATAATAGGTCTGAGTTTATCTGGAGGAACAGAAGAAGAAGGAATGTCAGGAAAGGAGGAGGATATAGAATGAATGGCCAATTCCTTCTACAAACAACTCCACCTTTGCCAGGAGACCAAAAGACCTGGCTGGTGCCCTGTCATTCCTGAACACTTTGACTAAGGATTCTATATAGGACTCCTGATCAAAATAGAGAAAATGCAAAACAGAATTTCAAAATGAAACAACAATAACAACAACAACAAAAAAAACCCAGAGGGAATGGAAGCAAATGTTGTTGAATGCTGACGCATGGAGGTGATTGTAATTTAAAAAAAAAGGATAACTCTTTCATAGATTTGTGTTTCTGACATGATTATTTAAATATCAGGATAATTTATCTTTAATTGTTAGATCTCATGTTGCATATATGTTCTGCTAGTTATTTCTTAGCATTGGGGGGGAAAATATTCTACAGCAATGCTAAGTTAGTCCTTTCCAACTCACCAACAGATAAGATTCTGAACTAATTTTAGAATGGCCATTGATCTTATTGTCAAAATCTCTGATTAATCTTGATTAAATAAATCAGAAAATGAAAAGGAGCTTTGAAATGCTAAATGTTATATATACTTTTTTGCTAGTGACATTTTCTAACTATTATAAGAATCTGATACTGGGCACTCAAGTTTCCTTAAAACTTTACAACTATTAAATTACACACTAAGATCTTGGAAGAATTTTATGGTTTACCAAATGCATGGAAGAGAATAATGCAAATGAAAAGATTTGACCACTGTCCTCTTTCTGCATGCCAAGAGGAATTTAGCCAAGAACATAAATGATACAACCCACAAAATGTCAACCATGCCATTACTAAATATTATGACACAACAAGAGAGGAAGACTAAATAAAATAAATAGTGTGGAAAATTTCCAGCTGCTTTCCTGGAAAAAAATTCAGAGGAAAATGTTTTTGTGTGATCAATGTATTCTTCTGATTTACAGAACCACAAAATCAAAAGCATCAATGAAATTAAGCAAAATTAGGTAGAAGTAAAAACAAACTCTGACTTTATTTATAGACTTTCATGTTATTAATCAATACTTTCTCAATATTAATACCTCAATTTACACAATCCATTGAGTGGCTAATGATGTTAAAGACCTTCCAATATCTGGTTGTACAATACTTGTCCAGACTTCTGTTGAGCACTTTTCTAAACTCTAACAATTCTGAAATTATCCATGAATATAAATGCTATTATTAATTCAAGAACCAGCTCAAAACTCCCACTCCAGTGAAACTATTCCTAGCCTCCACAATAAGAAAATTACTGTGTTGAAATCATATAGGTATAGTTTAAGCTGCTGTCTTGGTACTTAACACATATTATCAAATTAATTGCTGTAGAGTTGATTCAGACTCATGATAACTCCATAGGTGTCAGACTAGAACTGTGCTCCATAGGGTTTTCAATGATTGATTTTTCCAAAGGAGATCACCAGACCTTTCTTCCAAAGCATCCAATCCAATCCAACACAAAACTCCAACCTTTTGGTTAGCAGTCAAGTGGCATTAATTGTTGGCACTACCCAAGGACTCCTAATACATTATAGCTGTCATGAAAGTTTATATTTTATATGTTTTCCTCTCTTACTAAATTGTAAACCCCCAAAGGACAAAAATCCTTTCATTTACTCAACCTCAAATCGTGTGCTACCTACAAGTAGTAATATAGAGATGGGATTTTGTCTCTTCAAAACTGTCTATTCAAGTCTTTCATCCATTTGCAATTAGGTTTTTAATTGATTTACAGAAGGTCTTTATATTTACAGTATACATATATGCTTTGTAGAACATATATATTGCAAATCTTACCTCATTTTTTCCTTATGTATGTACTTTATAACATATCTCTTCAACTCTTAGAAAATGCAAAGGAATATTTTATTGAATATAAGATAGTTATAGGTAGTGTCCTGCCAGAGAAAAAAACAATGTTCCACTTCTATCAAGAGAGCTGAGAGAAATAAGAATCCAAGGTGTTACTACTAGTGCCCACATGAACTCTGACCCTTGAGGAAAACAGAACCAGCTTATACTCCACTCAGTCATGTATACAGGGGATCATGTGTAATAGTCTCTTGATTCTTTCCTCTCTCCTTTCAGCCTGTTTCCAACATGAATAGTGGTTCTCATAGCCAAATATATCCATATCTTCTCAGTGTACTGAAAACTCAGTATAATCACAAACTATGAAGAGCAAAGATGTTCTGTATAGGTGGTATGCATAAGCATATGAGTATATTGAAAAGATAAGTAAAAATAAAATTAGGAAGCCAGAACTAAATAAGAATAATAAAATAAAGTGACAAGTATGCCAATATAAAATTCTAAAATTAGGCAATGAACTCTCTAACATAAGAGCAGGGAGAGATATGTAATCAGTGATACCAGGTTATTTGATTCAGTCCAAATCATCAAAAGAAATAAAAATTTTCTCTCTCCACACACACTCATACATATACACACACATATATATTTATATTCTATATATGCACTTTCTCTATGAATGTAAACCTGCAAGAGCTAATATACACAATTCACATTTTTAATCTATTATACTTTTCAGATTTGTACATTTTCAAAGAATAACTATATCTGTAGATAAAGGTATATATGTGAAGACTCTTTGTGATAATTAAGTTTTGTTGTCAACTTGTATGGGCCAGGATAACCAGTGGTTTTGTAGTTGAGATGTGGTTATCACCACGGTGAGATCTAATACAGGCATAGGTAACTCTATGAAGATTGGCAATGAGCAGCCAATCAATTGAAAGGGTGTTTAATTGGAGGTGTAACTTGCTTCCAGTATAATGGACACAAAGGAAAAACTTGCAATTTTTTCTACTGGGGACTTGGGACTCAGCCTGCCTGTTTGCCTGCTGGGCCCACGTACTGTTCTTGCCTCAGCTGACCCAGACTTGGTATTCTATAATTGATAAAAACTTTTCTTTATATATATAAATAAGTTTCACTGGTTTTGCTTATCTAGAGAATCCATATATATATATAATGAGTTTTCTAAATTGGTTCTCAAGTCTGACTAATTTTAAAGGTACTTGTTAATTCTGCTTCTAGTAATAAAGAAAATCATAGGGTGGAGGTATAAGTTGAATTCTATTTTATGGGAATCAGCGTTGGGCTGATTTTGAGTTTGATTATTTTCTCCCTTGTGCAGTTAGAGGAAATCAGGCAAGGGTCCACATGATTTTTGCAGTTAGCATTAGGAAGACGATTCCTTGCAATGGCCCCAGACTCATGGAAACATGAAGTTTTGTAAGAGAAAGAATCAAGGGGCTTGGGAAACGAAACATTTGAATTTTAGATGGTTAATTTGGATTTTGTCCTGATGTGGCAATGTAGGTTAATGCGTCAAAATGCAAAGCCATTTGAACTACAAGGTTGGTGGTTCAAGCTCAGCAGCTACTCCTCAGAAACTGTTTACAGGGATGCTATGGGTCAGAACCAACTCGACAGCACTTTACAACAACAACAATGACTGAAGGAATGTAAGAGATCAAATGCTTAACTTGAGGGGAGAAAAGCAGATTTTGGAGTTGCCTAAAGCAGAACTCTGGTAGCGTAGTGGTTACGAGTCAGGTTGCCAACTGCAAGGTCAGCAGTTTGAAACTACCAGCAGCTCCATGGGAGAAATATGAGACATTCTGCTCCTGTAAAGATTTACAACCTTGGAAAACCTGTACAGGGTCACTATGAGTCGGAACCGACTACATGGTACTTAACAACAACAACAAAGCAGATGTCATGGAGGTTTAACTGGATGGCTAATAGGGGGTCAGGGCCTACTGGATCCACCCTGCCAGAGACCCAAGATTTTGTATTTTGGTCACCTCTTTACCTTTAGAGGGCTCTTTGTCTCCCTACGTTACCCAAGAAAACACAGAAATTTAGGTCATATAGTCGAGCTACAATCACATCCTATAAAATCCCACCATCCAGGCAAGAACCAATACCAGCTGCCATATACGAGGTAGGCAGCCAACACCTGCAACAGTTACTCTTAGTTGAGTAATAAGAAAAGTGAAAAGGGAAACCTATCTCCTGATCATATCTACCCAAAGGCAATCAGAAAGCATAACAATATATCAACATACGTTCTTGTAAGTATTAATGTCAGAGTTAACTACTGGAATATGCCCAAAAAACAGATGATCATCTCTGGACATGTCCAGAAACAATATAAAGTGACTGAGACAAATGAGCTAGAGTTAGACCTAGACTTCATAATGGAAGGAGGGCAGGGTTTGGAAATGTATGAGAAGGAATTCAGAAAAATTATAATGAAATGTATCAAAATACTTTACAGAGGAGTTGAAAAAAATAAGGAAAAAGTCAGGAAAGCGCTATAGGAACAAACACATAAGATAGATACAACATTGGAAGCAATTCAAAACCTACAAAAAGCAGTCCAAATGACTAATAATAGAATATCAGAAATGGATAACACACTAAAAGGGCAAAGGAGTAGAAATGAAGTGACAGAAGCCAGAACTAATGGGCTGGAAGACAAATCTCTCAATACTACTAAGATAGAAGTGCAAGAAGAAAAAAAAAAATGGATAAAAAATCTGAAGATCTAAGATTTATGTTGGACAACATGAAGAGGAATAGCTTAAGAATTATGGGCATTCTGGAACAGGAAGAATTATACAAGTCCACAGAGGACACTGTTAAAGAGCTGCTGCTAAAAGAAAAAGAAGAATTCCTGACATCGTGAAAAGCAAAAAGATAAGCATTCAAGAAGCTCAACAAACCCCATGAAGGATAGACCTCAAAAGAAAACCACCAAGACATATAATAATCAAGCTCTCCAAAATCAAAGATAAGGAGAGAACCCTGAAAGCAGCTATGGAAAGAGAAGTGTTAAATACAAAGGCAAGCAAACCAGATTAAGCTCAGATCTTTCAGCAGAAACCATGCAGGCAAGAAGGCAATGGGGAGACATATATAAAACACTGAAAGAGTAACACTGCCTACCAAGAATCCTCTACCAAGCAAAGCTGTCAATCAAACATGATGGTGTAATCAAAACATTTCAGGATAAACAGAAGCTAAGGGATTTTACCAAAGCCAGCCTTGCACTGCAAAACATCCTAAAGGGAGTTCTGTGTACTGAGAACCAACAAGAACAGACAACAACCAGAGACTGACATACGTGGTAGCACCACCTGGAACTCAATCAACAAATGGAAGAGTCAAGAACAGAACAAAACTCTAAGAATGAATTCTAAGGATCTGGGAGGTCAGTCAATGATCAAAACAATTACAGTGTGAAAGAAGATAAACACATAGAAACAGAGATCCAGGTGGTGAGAAGCTTAGGTAGATTACAGGATAAAATAGACTGTCTTAAATGGAGGGAAAAGCTAATAGAATATAAGATATTCATCTCTGACAAAATAAACTTTAAGGCAAAAAGCAGTATAATAGATAAAGATGGACATTATCTCATGATTAAAGGGACAATTGAACACGATGACATAACCATAATAAATATCTATGCTCTCAGTGAAAGAGCTTAAAAATATATAAAGCAGACTCTAATAGATTTGAAGAAATAGACAAATCAATAGTAATAGTGAGAGATTTTAATATACCACTTTCAAAAAAAAGATAAAACAATTAGAAAGAAATTTGACAAAGACACAGAGGAACTAAACAACACAATCAGCCAGCTGGACCTCGTACATGTGTACAGAGCATTCAATCCAACAATAGCAAAATACACATTCTTTTCCCGTGCACATGGAACATTCTCCAGAAAGACCATTTGGTAGGCCCATTATCACCACTCCTATTCAATACTGTTTTGGAAATCTTAGCCAGAGCTATAAGGCAGGATAGGGAAATTAAAGGAAGATTTAGCAAAGTGGCAGGGTACAAGATCAACAGACAAAAATCAGTTAGATTCCTCTATACTAATAATGACAAAACTGAAAAAGAAATTAGGAAAGCAATACCATTTACAATAGCCACCCAAAACATGAAATATTTAGGAATAAATGTACCCAGAGAAACAAAGGACCTATAAAAAGAAAAGTACAAAATGCTATAACAAGAAACAAAAAGAGACTTACAAAAATGCAAGAATATACCATGCTTCTAAAGAGGAAGACTTAACATTGTAAAAATGTCAATACTACCCAAAGCAAGCTGCACATATAATGGAATCCCAATCCATATTTCAATGAAATTCTTTAGAGAGATGGAAAAAAAAAATGATAAACTTTATATGGAAAGGAAAGAGATCCAGGATAAGCAAAGCACTGCGTAAGAAGAAGAAAGTTGGAAGCTTCTTACTCCCTGATTTCAAATTTTACTACATGGCTACAGTGGTCAAAACAGTGCCCATCAATGGAAGGATGGATAAACAAACTTTGGTACATACACACAATGGAATATTATGCTACCTTGAAGGATGATAATAAGGAAGTTGTAAATCACCACATAACATGGATGAACTTGAGGACATTATGCTGAGTGAAATTAGTCACAAAAGGAGAAATACTGCATAGGACCACTGCTGTAAAAGACTAAAAAGACCCCATACTAAAGGGGGGGGGGCATTCTTTGCTGGTTACTAGAATGTGGAGGGTGGGACAAGGGGAGGGAGGGGAAGGTGGAGCACAGGGTAGAGAACAGATACAGGATAGATTGGGTGCTAGGGAGGGGGGCAATATACAAGAAGGGGAAAAGCAATGGAAGAACAAAATGGATGGGAGAATAATTAGACAGGTTT
>NW_006408626.1:9452238-9453265 GCF_000296735.1 Chrysochloris asiatica
AAATACCTCATAACCTGGATGAACCTGAGGATATTATTCTGAGTGAAATTAGTTAATCACAAAAGGACAAATAATGTATGAGACAATGATTTTAAAAAATAAATTAAAATTATTTTCACATGCACACAGCATATAGCAGTATTGCTCTTGAATTAGAAACCTACCAAATATCCATCAACAACAGAATATATAAGTGAATTGTGGTACATTCATACAATAGTCTACTATACAGTAATGGAAATGAATGAACTATATGTACACAATAGTTTACAATACAGTAATGGAAATGAAAGAATTATATGTACACAAAATGGTGGTTATCTTAAGTACATAGAGTTTGAGGAAAAGAAATCAGACCAAAAACAATACATAGCTTATAATTCAATTTAGATAAATTTAAAAGGCAACCCTAACTAAGCTATATTGTCAGTCTTTTTATTACTGATGAGTAACTTACTACCTAAAAAGGTTACATATAAAACACATTATTTTCTTGTACTTTCTTATTTTGTGAGATCAGTGAATAAGTCTTCTTTCTGGTCCAGGATACCTGGGGTCTCAGTTGGGAAGAGTTAAAGGATGAGACTTCTCAATTTAGGGAAGTTGGAATTATCTAGAGAATTATTCCCCCACATGTCTGCTTCTTGGGGTGAAATGACTCTAAGACTGGGTGTTATAGATTGAATTGTGTTCCCCAAATACATATGTGTGTATTCTGACCCTTATACCTGTGGATGTGATCCCATCTGGAAATAGATACCTTTGTTATGTTACTGAGGTAATGCCAATGTAGGGTTTGTCCTAAACCTAATCACTTCTGAGTAATATAAAGAGTAACAGACAAAGACACAAGTGAGTACAAATGGAAGAAGATAGAGGTCATGTGAAGATCACCAAGAAATCAAACATTGCCAGGCACCAGAATTGAAATAGACAATGAAGAACCTCCCCTAAGAGACACACTCTGAGTCTGAACTATTTGTCTCCTAAACTATGAGGAATCGGTCTGTGAACCTTAAGGTCAGCA
>NW_006408626.1:9453520-9455116 GCF_000296735.1 Chrysochloris asiatica
TTTGATGGTCAGAAGAATGAACAAATCTGTCTTGAAAGAAGTACAGTCAGAATGCCAAGAAAAGCAAAAATGGTGAGACTGCTTGTCATGTACTCTGGGCATGTTATTAGGAGAGATCCATCCCTAGATAAGGACATCGTGTTTGGCAAAGTAGAGGATCAGCAAAAAAAGAGGAAGACTCTCAACAAAATGGATTGACACAGTTGTTGCAACAATGGGCTGTAGTACAGAATCAATTGTAAGGATGGTACAGAATCAAGCATGGTGAACAAGTGCTGGACTCGATGGCACCTAACAACAAACATAAGCAAGAGTTGCGTGCAATGGTTCCATCAGTTTAGAGGAGAGTTTTGTTTATTCAGCCTTTAACATTGTGTAAATGAGCTAAGGTTTTACATGTATTTGCAAATACTATCTTTACTATGAAGCTTTCCATTTCCAATTCTTGCTTACAGAACTGTTTTGGACTGACATTTGAGATCAAATGCTGCCTACTATTCTTTTTTGCATTACACTTCCAGGTAAAGGCTTGGCATGCAATAAATTCTTGCAAAACAAATGAAAGAATAAACAGTCTTTACCCATCAAGAGACAAACATGATTACTAACATCTTATTAGGACATAAATGCTGTGAGCTTCATCAACTGTGGAGAATGGAATTTAGAGTAAAATTTCTGCCATCTCAGACTTGTTATTGCTTTTATTAAGTGCTTTTGAGTTGGTTGTGACTCATAGTGATCCTGGATAGAGTTTCCAAGGCTATGCATCTTTACTGGAGCAGAAAGCTTCATCTTTCTTCTGCAGAGAAGCTGCTGGACTCAAACCACAGATCATGTGGTTGGGTTGGCAGTACAGAGCTTACCCTACATAATTACTGTGCTCACACTACCTCCATAAATAGTCAGATTCTCCACATATACTCCACTAACAAACAAAAGATATATCACAGGATGTAAATTGGCAACCCGCATCAGTCTTCAGCTGTGTTTTCTTCAGAACATATTCATTATTTGCATTTGTTGTTGTTGCTAAGTGCTGTTGTGTCGATTCCAACCCATAGGGACCCTGTATAGGGCTTCCGAGGAGAAGCTGGTGAGCTTGAACTGCCAACCTTGCAGTTCAATGGCTTTACAGTCTGGCGCATTAACCCACAGTGCCACACCAGGAATCTGTTAGTTACCTACATTTTAAGATTAAAGCTTTTCATGTAACCTGTGGTTTGCAGTCTAGTGCTTAATATATGGAGACACTGGGCTCCCCCATCCCTTTAGATCGGGCCTGTGTTTTCCACTTTACTGTTGTATTCCCCAGTCCCTTGTGGCTTTGAAGCTTCACCTATTTCCATTTCACTCATGGGCAACTGCAGGCATCTGATTTTGTTACCTTTGCTATGAAGAAACCAGTTCTATTGGTGAATCCAAGTCTCAGCTTTCACAAGAACTAGCAAGGCAACCTTGAACAAATAATTTATTGTAATAGAATCTCAATTTCATCACCTATAAAACTGTAAATGTAATCTCCTCCCACATTACAGGGTAAATGATATTATATATAAAAAGGTTGTGTGAGCAGTAAGGTAGAGAAAGGGAAAGAGA
>NW_006408626.1:9456601-9458556 GCF_000296735.1 Chrysochloris asiatica
TTCAAACTACTGACCTTGAGGTTAGCAGCCCAACTCATAACCACTCTGCTATATAACCACAAATCTCAAAATATTTTTCGTCAATTTGTTATGGCTCTTTGGTGAGCATAATCATACCTTCAACAATGAATTACATATAATATACGTATATTGTTGTTATTAGGTGCCATGGAGTTGGTGCTGACTCATAGTGACCTTATGCTCAGCAGAACGAAACACTGTCCGATCCTGGGCCAACCTCACTATTGTTGCCATGCTTGAGCCCATAGATGCTGCCACTTGGCAAATCAATTTCATTGTGGGGGGGGGGTGTCTTCCTTTTTTCTCTGATGCTCCACCTTACCAAACATGATATCCTTCTGTGGTCCATGGCACATTTAATATTCTTCTCCAAAACCGTAAGTCAAATACATCTTATTCATTGCCCAATTTTCACATGAATATGAAGCTACTGAACATACCACAGCTCAGGTAAAGCACACCATAATCCTCAAACTGATATCCTTGCCACTGAACACAAGATATCTTGTGCAGCAGATTTGCAAAATGCAATACATTATTTGATTTCTTGACAACTGAATCCATGAGTGTTGACAGAGGATCTAAGTAAAATGAAGTCTTACAACTTCCATCTTTCCTCTATTTATCTTGATGTTATTTATTGGTCCCATGTTCTTCTTCATATAACCCAGCTTCTCAGATTATTTGCTCAGCATACAACTGAATAAATATAATGAAAGACTACCACCATGACACACACTTTCTTAATTTTAGACCATTCACTGTTCCCATGTTCTGGCTAGAACAACTGCCTCTTGACTAACGTATGGTTCATCATGAGCACAGTTAGGTGTTTTGGAATACTCATTCTCAGCAATGTTTTCCATAACTTGTCATGATCCCCACAGTCAGAAATTGTTGCATACTCAATTAAACACAGGTAAACATCTTTTTGGTATGGTCTGCTTTCAGCTAAAATTCATCTTAAAACAGCAATGATATCCCTTGTTCGATACCTTAGTCTGAATCTGGCTTGAACCTTAGGTTCAATGTAGTATTGCAGCCATTTTTAAATTATCTTCAGCAAAATTTTAGTTGCAAGTGATATTAATGATGCTGTCCAATGATCTCTGCATTCATTGGGTCACCTCTCTTCAGAATCGTCACAAATACAGATCATTTTTGACCAGTTCATCAGGTAGCTTTCTACCAAATTTCTTGCCATAGATGAATGAGTGTCTCCACTGCTGCATCAGTTTGTAGAAAGATTTCATTTGTATTCGATCAACTCCGGGAGCCTTATTCTTTGCCAAGTGCACCTTAGACTTCTTTTCGCATCATTGGCTCTTCAGTATATGTTATCTCTTGAAATGAGGGGGAAAATATCAACCATTTATTTTTGTTACAGTGACTCTATGCATTCCTTTCATCTTCTTTTGATGCTTTTTTGCATCATTCAATTTTTTGCATAGAATACTTCAATATTCCAAGTTGAGGTTTGCATTTTTTGTTCAGGTCTTTCAGCTTGAGAAATGTTGAGCATGTTCTATTATTTGGATTTCTAACTGCAGATCTTTGCATGATTCATTATAATACTTGACTTGGTTTTGTGCTACCCTTTCCAGGTTTCTGATCAGCTCTTTTACTTCCTCATTTCTTCCACTTGCTTTAGGCTGGACAGCAAGTTTCAGAGTCTCTTCTGACAATCATTTGGATCTTTTCCTTATTTCTTGTCTTTCTAACGACCTTTTCCTTACATTCTGTATGATGTAGTTGATGTTAACCCACAACTCTTCTGATCTTTTGTTCTTGGGTTAATTGTCAAATTCAGGTGAGATTTGTTCAAGGTCATATTTAGGCTCTTGTGGACTTGTTTTAATTGGTTTCAGCCTCAGCCTGGACTTACATATGAGCAATTTATAGTGTGTTACATAGTCTGCCCCTGGTCTTGTTTT
>NW_006408626.1:9458971-9473618 GCF_000296735.1 Chrysochloris asiatica
CATTTCAGCTCACTAATGCCATATATTTTGTTCTTGTCTTTATGCATTTCATTTCACTTTTTTACATCTTCCAATTTTTTAGATTTATACTTCCCACATTCCATGTTCTGATTATTAATGGATGTTGACAGCTGTTTATCCTTTTGAGTTGTGCATAGTGAAAATCACACAAGCACTTTAGGGGAAGGTAAAAATACAAAAATAGCAGATACTTTCTAGTAGAACTTATAATCTATTGGGAAGATAAGAATAATTGCCTCACTCTTCTAATTTATATTTTCTTATTTTGCTGACAGTTTCCATACATCATTCACTTTCTTTGTAAATATCACTAAGGTTTTTCATGTATTTCTTTGGACAAGCAAAAATAAAAACAAAGTAAATATTACCATTAAGTCAAATCTGACTCCCAGAGAGTGGCTGGTCAGTTCTAACTACCTAGTGCTTAACCAATGCTACTAGGGCCCCTAGTGGCCAACCAAAATGCAAAATGAAAGGGCAAATGCCTATCCTCTTTTCTTTTTATATGACTACATGAGATTGGGAGAAAGATGAGGCTTTCTACTCCCGTAAAGATTTACAGCCTCGGAAACCTTGTTCAGGGTCGCTATGGGTGGGAACCGACTCAACAGCACTTAACAACAACAACAACATGAGATAATACAGTTCTTAAACATAACATTTAAAAACACTGAGTCCAAAACTCACAAGGGAACTAACAATTGCTTCAGGATTTTTGAAGGACTTCATTCAAGCTCTAGCTTGTTTGATATTTATTTGTTTGTTTGATAACTCCCCAGGAATTGTTATTATCTATCTAGTTGGAACTACCACTATGACATTTTAGTTAGTGTGTCTCTGCAGAATGCTGATAAATATACTGATTTTTCAAGGCTGTCTAAATACCACATTCTAATTATCTTTTTAAGAGGCAAACACAGATAGAGATAGAGCAAACTTCCAAGATTTCTCTCCACACTGAGTAATATAAAATGAAAGATGATATTGTGTGTCACCCACTATCTAGACTCTTGTGGTTAGCTAAAGGAAATAATCTATTCATGGTACATCTAAGGCCTTTACAAAAGCAGCATGGCTCCAGAGTCTAATAATCTCTATTGATCCATAAAATTTGATGGCATTATCATTATGAGTCCATCCTAAACAGTAATTCCCTTTAATATATGCTTTAATTATAGATTCCAGTCACAGCATATAAGGTTGACATTATCTTAGACTAATATTGGAAAATAAACCTATTTATATTAAATGGTCTTGTCAGAAAATTGAGAAGCCCTGGTGGTACAATGGTTAAAGCACCGAGATGTTAATAGAAAGGTTGGTGGTTTGAATCCAACAGCTGCATTCCAGGAGATAAATGTATAAATCAGCTTCTGTAAAGATTCACAGTATTGGAAGCTCCCTGGCGCAGTTCCACCTTGTCTACAGTGCTGCAATCAATCAGAATCAAATCATGGGCAGTGGTTTTGGTTTGGAGTGTCATAAAAATATGTCTAAATCAATCAAGACATTCTAATACATATTTAAAATATTTTGAAAAAAAATGATCTTTGAAAATTATAAATCTGCCTTTCCTTTAAACACATGGAGGAAATATTACCAATTACTGGCAAGAACTGTATCTTCGACAATCCATTTTTCTCATAACTATCAAAGTTTTTCCTTAATACACAATTGAATAAATCATTATTGTAATTACAACTACAGCAATAGCAATACCATGAATTAAATGTGTCAATTCCTCAGGGCTTTTATCTGTTAAAACAAAAGCTAAACTCCTTGTTATAAAGTGTCATGGGTTCAATTCTGACTCATAAGAACCCTGTATAGGGTATCCAAGGGGTGGATTTATTCCTTCCTAAATGGAGTAAATGGTGATAGAATACTGAAGATCACATGATAGAATATTGAAAGACAGATGTATTCATTGCAAATGGCTTTTTAAAACAACATACAAGGTGTGGACCTTACCAAGCAGAATATATAGGTATTTATTTGACTACATTTTTGGGAAGAGACAGTAGAAAAGCTCCATAACATCAGCCAAAACAAGGACATTAACCAACCATGAAACAGACACTCAGTTGTTCATATGCAAGTCCAGGCTTAAGCTAAAGAATATTAAAACAAATTGATTAAAAGCAAAAAATAACCTTGACTATATCCCATCAGAATTTAGAGACCATGTCAAGAATACTTTGGATACATTAGACACTAATGACCAAAGACCAAGAGAGTTATGGAATGACATTAAGAGTATAATACAGGAAGAAAACAAAAGATCGTTTAAAAGACTGAAAGACAGAAAAGACCAAAATGGATGTCAGAAGAAACTGAAAAACATGCTCCATCCAATGTTACTGAAGGAAGAAATCCAAGGTGCAGTGAAAGTATTGGTTTAAAACAAATCTCTAGGAATTGATGAATACAAATTGAAATATTTCAGCAAATTAAAGTAGGACTGGAGGCTCTCACTCATCTATGCCAAGAAATTTGGAAGACAGCTTCCACATCAACTCATTGGAAGACGTTCATATGTTTGCCACTTCCAAAGAAATGTGACACAATGAAATGTGGAAATCATTAAATAATATCATTACTATCACATGCAAGTAAAATTTTTACTGAAGATAATTTAAAAATGGTTGCAGTCGTATATCAACAGAGAACTGCCAGAAACTCAAGCTGGATTCAGAAGGGTAACATGGCCCTAGGGATATCATTGCTGGTGTCAGATAGATCTTGGCTGAAAGCCAACAATATCAGAAAGATGTTTGTTGTTGTAGTTGTGAAGTGCTGTAGAGTCGGTTCCAACCCATAGCGACCCTGTATAAGGTTTCCAAGGAGCAGCTGGTGAGCTTGAACCGCCAACCTTGCAGTTCAAATGGCTTTACAGTCTGGCTCATTAATCCACAGCGCCACACCAGGACTCCATAGAAAGATGTTTACTTGTGCTTTGTTGTTGTTGTTGTTAAGTGCCGTCGAGTCGTTTCCGACCCATAGCGACCCTGAACAAGGTTTCCGAGGCTGTAAATCTTTTTGGTAGCAGAAAGCCTCTTCTTTCTCCCGCGGAGCAGCTGGTAGTTTCAAACTGCTGACCTTGCGATTTGCAGCCCGATTCATAACCACTGCGCTTATTGACTATGAAAAATCTTTCATCTATGTAGATCATGACAAACTATGAATAACGTTGTGAAAATGGATATTCCAGAACACTTGATTGTGCTCATTAAGAATCTATACACAGACCAAGAGGCAGGCAGAACAAGGGGAAACTGTTTTAAATCATTAAAGATTTGCAGAAGGGATGCAGTTTTCACCATACTTATTAAATCTGTATGCTTAGCACATAATCTGAGAAGTTGCATTATACGAAGAAGAATGTGGCATCAGGATTGGAGGAAGACTCACTGACAACCTGCGATATGCAAATGATTCAATCTTTCTTGCTAAAAGTGAAAAAGACTTAAAATATTTGCTGATGAAGATCAAATACCAGAGCCTTCTGGATGGATTGCACTGCAATGTAAAGAAAACAAAAATCCTCACCACTGAACCAATTTGGTCCTCACCACTGACTTAAATCTTGTTGTTGTTGTTTTAAGTGCCATTGAGAAATTTATGACTCCAAGCAACTCTGTATAGAGTTTCCAAGGAGCAGTTGGTGGGTTTGAACCACTGTCCATGCAGTTCAAAACAATCTTATGGTCCAGTGCTTACTCTATAGCATTAAAAAGATCATGGAAAGTGGAGAAAAGATTGAAGTGATCAAAGACTTCATTTTGCTTGGATCTATTGTCAACTTTCATGGAAGCAGCTGCCAAGAAATTAAATGATGCATTGAATTAGACAAATCTGCTGCACAAGACTTCTTAAAAGGTTTCAAGAGCAAAGATCCGAGCTTGAGGACTAAGGAGCACTTAACCCAAGCCATGGTGTTTTCAATGGCCTCATATGCATATGAATATTGGACAATGAATAAGGAAAATCATAGAAGAATTGATGCATTTGAGCTACAGTGTTAGAGAATACTGAAAATACTATGGTATTATCTATGCTAAAAGAACAAACTAATTTGTTTTTGAAGAACTACAGCCAGAATGATCTTTAGAAGCAAGGATGGTGAAACTTTATATCTCATACTTCAGACATGTTATTGAGGGACCAAACTCTGTAGAAGGAAAATATGCTTGGTAAAGTGGAGAGTCAGTGAAAAAGAGGAAGATCACATACAAGAAGTATTGTTACACAAGCGGGCAGCAATGGGTATAAGCATAACAATTGTGAGTATGGGCCAGGACAAAACAGTGCTTCATTCTGTTAATGCATAGGACCTAATGCATAGGACCGTTATGAGTTGAAACCAATTCAAGGGAAGATAACAGCAATAACTAGGATGCTAAAATTTAGAAGTGATTCAATGGCAATGGGCTAATGTAACAAGGGAATCTGGAGGAGACAGGATATATTACAAAAGAGCAGTCTGAGAGACATTAGAGTGAAGTTAGTTATATATACTTTACTGTTGTTAAGTGTCATCAAGTCTGGTGAGTTTGAATTACAAACCTGACAGTTCAAACTGACCTTATTGTCGAGCACTTATTTAACAGTGTCACACCAGGACATATGCTTAGGGCTTCTAAATAAAAACTGGCTAATGCGGAGTCCTAGTGTGGCAATGTGGATTATGTGCTGAACTGCAACTGCAAAGTTGGTTTGAATTGCAAGGTTGGAAGTTCAAGCTCACTAGCTGCTCTTCAGAAACCTTATCCAGGTTCTCTTTGGATCCGAACCGACTCAATGGCACTTAATATCATCATCATCATCAATGTGGAGTCCTGGTATGTCACTTTGGGATAAGCATTGGATCACAAAGTCAGTTTGAACTGCAAGGTTGTTAGTTCAAACCCAACAGCCGCTCCTCAGAAACCCTATATAGGATCACTGTGACTTGGAACCTACGTGATGGCACTTAACAATAACTTTAGGAGTTCAAAAAGTTGACATTTTCCAATTGTTAAAAATGGGCTGCATAGATAATGACAGTAGTGTCACTACTGTGATACTTACATTCTACTGGATATAGTTATTGGCAATATTAACAATGCACCAGAAATGTCATCCTTTGCAACAATAAAAATACGATCAAAAGTTTTTATTTGAATTTTAAAATATAGAAGAAGGTACAGAAAATTTCAAAATTCCTTTATGTTATGTGGCAAAAGCAGTTTGAGCTCACTGGTCTATAATGAACAATTCCTATTTTCTCCCAGCTGTTGAACCAAAGAATCAAGTAAGCAAGGCTGAAGAAGTTAAAGTTCAGTGGTGTGTTCCGGCTGCTATAGATCTAACCACTGTTTCTCTGTGAAGAAAAACAATGATGTGTAGTTTTGCAATTATGTAATTACTACTGTCACAGCTTACTTAAAGCTGCCAACATGATGTCGCTGAAAGTTGAGCAGAGATATACACCATCAGATCTTGGTGGTGATGGTTATGTGCCTTGGAGTCGGTTCCAACTCATAGCGACCCTGTACAGGGTTTCTGAGACTGTAAATCTGTACAGGAGCCTCATCTTACTCCTGCAGAACCTCTGGTAGTTTTGAACTGCTGACCTTAAGGTTCACAGCCAAATTCGTAACCACTACACTACCAGAGCTCCTTTCTCCCATACAGAAACGGGTATTTTCAAGCTGCTGAACTTTGGTTAGCAGCCCAGCTAGTAATCCACTACACTGTTGGGTCCTGTGCTATCATCAATCACCATTGTTACATTGAGCTCATTGTTGCTAACATGTGTCAGTCCATCTCATTGGGGGTCTTCCTCTTTTTTGCTGACCCTCCATTTTTACAAGCATGATGTCCTTCTCCAGGGACTGGTCCCTACTAATGTGTAAAAAAATGAGATTTGAAGTCTTACCATCCTGGCTTCTAAGGAGCATTCTGGCGATACTTTTTCCAATGCAGATTTGTTTGCTTTTCTTGCAGTCCAGAAGATATTCTTCTCTAACACCTTTATTTAAATGCAGTCCAGAAGATATTATTCTTCTCCCATACCATAATTCAAATGTATCAGTTCTTCTACTATGGTCTTACTTATTTCATTGTCCATCTTTCACATGCATATTAGGTGATTGAAAATTAGATGGTATTTTCATATAACTTTCAATATTATTTGCTGTAGTATGCTGTTGCTGTGAAGTGCCGTCAAGTCGGTTCCGACCCATGGTGACCCTGTATAGGATTTCCAAGGAGCAGAAGGGTGAGTCAAAAATTATCTGAACGTTGGATGTAGAATGTATTTTAATCAACTTTTAAAAAGACAAATACATCATTTTTTGACATAATCTCTTTGCTTTTCAATACAGTTTGTCCATCAATCAACACACTTTGGTATTCCATTAAGGAAAAAAAAATGCTTTAGGAGGAGCTTTGAGCCACAAATGTCCTGCTGTCTTCATTTCTTCATCAGAGGTGAATCTTTATCCTAGAAAAGACTGCTTTCAGGGGACCAAACATGTGAAAATCTGATGGAGTAAGATGACGAATATGGTGGAGATGCTTTAACACTTCAAAACAAAGTTTTTGCAGCATGTCAACAGTATGGGCAGCGGTGTGAGGACATGAATTGTCATGCAACATCATAGCACCCTTGGATAGCAGCCCTCTGCATTTAATCCAAAGTTTAGACTTCAGTTCTTCAGTGAATATCTCACTGTAATGAGCAATGTTGATTGTTGACTCTTTTTCTTGATATTGTTCCAATACTGGCCCTTGAGAATCTCAGAAAACTATGTTGTTGTTGTTAACTGTCATCAAGTCAGTTCTGACACATAGCGACCCTGTATTGGTTTTCTGAAGAGGGGTTGGTGAGCTTGAACCACCAACCTTGCAATACAAACTGACTTTGTAGTCCAGCACATTACTAAACCAACAGTACCACACCAGGACAACTATACGCATCAATTTTCCAGTTTTTCTACTAGAAAACTATAAGCATCAATTTTCCAGTTGATAGTTGACTTTTGAACTTTTTCTTGGTTGGTGATTAAGAATGTTTCCATTCCATACATTGCCGTTTATTCTTAGTGATGAATCCATATCTCAGCAACAGTAACAATTTTTTAAAGAATTTTTTACCTTCCTTCCAGCATCTGTCCAAGTTTTGTTTGCAGATGTGAGTTGTTTCAGTACCCATTTCACACAAACTCTTTGAATCCCTAGTCTGCTATGGATTATTTCATAGACAGAGACATGACTAATTTGCAAATGATTTGTCACATAATCTACCGTCAGTCGTCTATTTGACAGAATCATTTCACGTGTATTCTCAATGTTGTGATCAGCCATGGGCATGGGCAGGCATTTCAATATAACGAGAGTATGGATATTTTTTGACTCACTCTCATAATTTCCTTTGTACTTCCAATATTCTTTGTCAATACCATAATTCAAACGCCTCTATTCCTCTACAGTTTTCCATATTCATTTTCAACTTTCACATGAATATGAGGGGACTGAATATAATGATTTAAGTCAGTCACACTTTAGTCCTCAACATTCTGTAATCTTTACAGAAACAGAGTGACACATCTTTCTTCTGCTGAGCAGGCTGGTGGATTCAAACCACTGACCTTTTAATCAGGTTAAAACTGAATCACCCTGATTCCCTGATAAAAACTAGAAACTCCCATCATTTTTTAGTACATAAAGGCCATTCAATAAAAGCCTTAAAACATTATCATTGTGATTAAAATAATGTAATATGCTCATATTGTGCATTTTAATAAGCAGAGACACAGCAAATAATTTTATTTAGATTTCTTCTACATGGCAATAAAAGGCAGCCTATTTGAGAAAATTCAGTTTTGACTCAGTTACTATAACTTAATTTGAAAACGTGACTTTATTGACTGATGTTTAGAATATCAGTGAAATAAATATAAAATAAATATGTAAATATGAACATTTTGAATATTTAGTAATTTAAGAGTTGTTATTGTTAAGTGCCATCAAGTCAGTTCTGACATATAGTGACCCTGTAGAGGGTTTCTGAGGAGTGGCTGCTGAGTTTGAACCACTGATTTTTCGGTCCAAATCAACCTTGCAGCCTAGTGCTTATCCTACAGTGCCACACCAGGACTCCCATTTTTATTATTTATGACATATCACCCATAAAAAGGGGAGTACGTGGGCCCCAAGGTCACTTTGAACCACAGGTTGGTGGTTCAAACTCACCAACTACTCCTTGGAAACAGTATACAGGATCCTTTTGAGTTGACACTGACTCGATGGCATCTAACAACAAAAACACCCATATAAAGGAGCCCTGGTAGTATAGTGAGTTATGCATTGGGCTACTAACTACAAGGTCAGCAGTTCAACTCTACCAGCTGCTCCAGAAAAGAAAGATGAGGTTTACTGCTCCCATAAAGATTTACAGCCTTGGAAACCCTATACAGGGTTGCTGTTAGTCAGAATGGACTTGATGGCACATCACCACCACCAATATTCATAAAAGAATGGGAAGAAACAATTCAGAAAATGAGCGTGAGTATGGGTATACAACTCAAAGACTACAATCAATATCACTGGATTCTACATGTAGAAACTTGAATTGGTGTGTTTGGGGTGTATATTCTCAACAATAAAAATTAAAAAAAATAAATGAAATATTATTTTAAAAATTTACCTCTGGGGGGAAAATTACTGAGATAAAACTGTTCTTGCTTTAACATATTCATAAGATAAGTGGTATTTGGGAATGCATATTATACATTTTACAGCAATATTATTCATAAACATGATTTGAAAAAATCAAAATAGTGTTAGCAGAGAGAAAATCAAGTAAAATTGGGTTTTATAAAATCTGAAACATGCATGTGTTTATGTTTCCACATTGTACATGTGTTGTTGTTGTTGTTGTCAGGTGCCATCAAGTTGGAACCGACTCATAGCGACCCCATGCACAGCAGAACGAAACAATGTCAGATCCTGGGCCAACCTCACTACCGCCGCCACACTTGACGCCATCAATGATGTCACCTGGCTGATCCATCTCGTTGGGGGTCTTCCTCTTTTTCTCTGACCCTCCACCTTACCCAGCATGACATGCTTCTCCAGCGACTGTTCTTTCCGGACAATGTGTCCAAAATATGAGAGACGAAGCCTAGCCATCTTGGCCTCCAAGGAGCACTCTGGTTGTACTTCTTCCAAGACAGATCTATTGGTTCTTTTGGCAATCCATGGCACTTTCAGTATTCTCCTTCAACACCACAACTCAAAGGCATCAATTCTACGATCTTCCTTATTCACTGCCCAGGTTTTGCATCCATATGAGGTTATTGAACATACCATGGCTTGGGTCAGGCGCACCTTAGTCCTTAAGCTGACATCTCTGCTCTTCAATACTTTAAAAAGTTCCTGTACATGTGTATGTTACTCTAAATCAACATTAATATGTAGTTTCAAAATGAATATATGGTTTGCATTTTCTTAATATAATATTATAGTCAGAGCATTTCCTTCATCATGAGCAAATCTTATATTCCTAAAATTTATTTAATGTTTGACATATGAATAGGTCACAATTATTTAATTACTTTGTCAAAGGAGGGTTAGTCAAAAAGTATCGACTAGTAAACTGAAAAAGTAAATTAGTAGGTACCACTGAAAAATGATTGAGAGACAACTAACAAGGACCTTTCAAAACTACAAAAGAGAAATGTTCTTCACCTTTTAGAGCTAGTAATTCAAATAACTATCACTTATTCTCAAATAGAGTTTGGGTTTTTAATAATGGACTAATACAATCCAATTTCCACGTGAAGTCAATGATTTTACACCAAATGTTCAATATGGAGACACACTTACGGAATGAAAGGTACACTGGATCTAGAATCAGAAGACAATTATACATCAGAAAACTGAAATAAAAAATATCAAACATTTGTATGTTTAAAAGATTACAGACATTGGAAATTTGAAGGGTAAAATAATTTTAGTAAGCTATATTTTAGTAAATACTTATTTACTAAATTCAAAAGCTATATTTTAGTAAATATTTTAATCAAATTTTTCATAACAAAGGTAAACATATATAATTTGGCTTTATAAAATTCTGATAATTAAACACATATAAAGTGATTAAAATCCCAAATAAGTGCAGAGACTAATACTGTCTGCTTCTCTAACAACCAGAAATGCTACAATAAATACTGTCAAGCTTTATATGACATCAAGAAAAATAGCAAAATTACTTTAATAAAGAGAAAAAGTAGAAAACAATAATCTCGATCACTTTAGAAAAATGTGTTTCTCCTCAATAAAGAAATTAAAAAGTAGAGAAGAACAAGAACTGATTTCATTTTCTGTTTATTGGCCTACCATAACCTATTATCTATAGACCAAAGTAATAACTGCCTCTATAAAGGGATGATGGAAGTCTTAAATTCTGCAGCTAAGATGAGAAAGTATTATGGCTAATATTCAAAAGCAAGTGACTCATAAATAAATGTATTTTTAGACATCAAATTTAGTTATTCAATTAGGTACATACCATATTTTTAAAAAAACAGTGTGGTAATTAAAATTCTAGCATTCAAATAGCCCCAAACTATTCCAACCAGTGTACACAGTGATACTGTTCTACTACTCTGCTCTCAGATAATGTTTAAAAATTAGACATATATCTGTGTAGATGGAAGCTTCTGGAATTACAAAATATATATGGTTAAACAACAACAACAAAATCCTGAAGGAACAAAAAAGGGCACTAATGTTTCCTCGGTGCCTGTATAACACAAACAGAAATTGCAGCACCTATTCTTAAAATTCAAAAGCTAAATACCAATATATATTATTGCGTAACCTGAAGAACTCTAACTTACTTGTAAGTAACCTGTAATTGGAGTCCTGATGTGGTGCTGTGGGCTAATGCGTCAAACTGCCAAATCATTTGAACTACAAGGTCGGTGGTTCAAGCTCACCAGCTTCTACTTAGAAACCTTATACAGGGTCGCTATGAGTCAGAATCAACTTGACGTCAGTTAACAACAACGACCTGTAAGTACATATTTACTAGTGCACATACACTGAAAAATAAAGTTCATATCTTTATACACACTGTTTAATTTAATCTTCTCAATAACACCATTAAGTTAGTATAGAAAATCCTTGACCTATAAAGGGGTCAAAGTTACATTCTGACAAGTGTGTCATAAGTCAGTTCTGATGTTGTGACAAATAATTATCAATCTATTTCTTTATTAATTAGTTTTCCATTATTATTGCCTTTTGCTATCAGTAAAGGGACCTGATGGCATTGTAGGAATAAGCACTAGACTTCTAATTAGAAGGTTGACTGTTCAAATCCACCAGCAGCTACAGGAGAAAAAGATAAGACTTTCTACTCCCATGGAGATTACAGCCTCAGAAACCTTATATAGTTTTGCTGTGTGTTGGAGTACACTCAATGATGCTGGGTAGGTTTTTCACTATCAGTATCCTTATATATCATCTATCAGTTTGTTATATTGTGATGGTTTATATTTTACTGTGATGGTGGCAGCTAGGACACTACTGTCTAAATACCAGCAGGGCCACCTATGGAGTACTGGTGTGGCGCTACGGGATAATGCACTGCACTTATCAACTTAACAACAACATTGGTTTAAACTGCAAGATCCATGGTTCGACTCCCCAGCTGTTCCTTGGAAACCCTACACAGAGTGACTATGAGTTGGAATCAAGTCCATGGCACTTAACAACAATAGGTGTTGTCCATCTATGGTGGACGAACGTCATTAAAACTTACAGACTAGGAAGAAGGAGAGGCAACCCACTTCTGAATGGCTAGCCACTGAAAACCTTATAATTAGCAGTGGAACACTGTCAGATATAGTGCCAGCAGAGGAGGCCCTCAGGTTGGAAGGGACTAAAATTATGATCAGGAAAAAACTGTCTCCTCAAAGTAGAGTTGACTTTAATAACATGAATGAAGCAAATATTTTGGAACCTTCATTTGCTAATGGGGCATGACAAAAAATGCAAAGAAACAGCTGCAATCATCCATTAATATCCAGGATGTGGAATTTATGAAATATGAATCTAGAAAAATTCAAAGTCATCAAAAATAAAATGAACTGCATAAAGATCAATATCTAGGCATTAGTGAGCATAAATGGACAGGTATTGGCCATTTTGAATCAAATAAAAATAATATAATTTACTATGCCTTTAAAGAACACTGATAGTGCAATGAATTACACTTTGGGTTGCTAACCACAAGGTCAGCAGTTCAAATCTACCAGTCGCTCTGAAGGAGCAAGATGAGGCTTTCTGCAACTATAAAAAGTTACAGCCTTGGAAACCTATACAGGGTTTCTATGAATCAGAACCGATTTCACAGCACATCAACACCACTACCTCTTCTACCATGCCTGGAAAAACAAATAGAAGAGTAATAGCATCACATTCATGCTCAAAAAGAGCATTTCAAGATCTGTCTTGAAATACAATACTGTCTGTTATAGGATTATGTTCATATACCAACAAGGAAGACTAGTTAATAACACTACAATTCAATTTTATGCACCAACCTCTATAGATGGTGACGATGAAATTGAAGAAGTCTACCAACTTCTGGAACTATAGGATAAACATTAGACCACAAAGTTGGTTTGAACTGTAAGGTCAATGGTTCAGACTTACTAGCCACTCCTTGGAAACCCTCTGCAGGGTCGCTATGGGATGGAACCTACTCGACGGCACTTAAAAACAACAACAAAGTCTATAGTCTGAAACTGACCTAATGTGCAATCAAGATGCATCGGTAATTACTGGTGATTGAAATGTGAAAGTTAGTAGTCAGAAAATATGGCGTTGGTGATAGAAATGGTGCAGGTGATCCTGTGACAGAATTGTGCAAGAACACTTATTCATTGTAAATACCTTTTTTCAATAAAACAAAAAATTACTATATACATGAACCTCACCAGATGGAATACATGGGCATCAAATTAACTACATCCATGGAAAGAGAGGATGGCAAAGCTAAATATCATTAGCCAAAACAAGATCACTGGCAGACTGTGAGACAGACCATCAATGGTTCATATGAAAGATCAGGTTGTAGCTAAAGAAAATTAAAACAATTCCACAAGAGCCAAAATATGACTTGGAGTATATCCCACTTGAATTTAGTGACCATCTCAAGAACAGCCTTGATGCATTAGATACTATTGACTGGAGACGAGAAGAGTTGTAGAATGACATCAAGAACATCATACAGAAAGAAAGCAAAAAGTCACTAAAATTACAGAAAAGCAAGAAAAGACCTAAGTGGGTCAGAAGAGACTCTCAAACTTGCTCTTGAGCATATAAAAGCTAAAGTAATTAGAAGAAATGAGTGAATAAAAGAGCTGAATAGGAAATTTTAAACGGAAGCAAAATATGAGAAAGTAAAAAATTATAATGAGTTATGCAAAGACCTGGAGTTAGAAAACCAAAAAAGAACATGTTCAGCATTTCTCAAGCTGAAAGAACTGAAGAAAATACTGAAGACTCGGGGTAGAATATTGAAAGATTCTATATGCAAAATATTGATAATGCAGAAATCATATTTAAACAAAACAAAATGCTGGAAGGAATACATAGGGTCACTGTACAAAAAAGAAAAAAAAAAAAGAATTGATCAGTGTTCAGCCATTTCAAGAGGTAAACAGTCAATGATACTGAAAGAAGAAATCCAAGCTGAAATGAAGGTATTAGCAAAACTCCAGGAATTAATTGATTACAAACTGAAATCTTTCAACAAACTTATGAAGCACTGGAGATACTCATCTATGCCAAGAAATTTGGAAGGGATCCATATTTGTGCATATTTTCAAGAGAGGTGACCCAACAGAATGTGGAAATCATCAGACAATATCATTAATGTCATATGCAAGTAAAACTTTGCCAAAGATAATTTTTTAATGGCTGCAATAGTACACTGACAGAGAGCTGCCAGAGGTTCAAGCCAGATTCAGATGAGGACATGGAAGGAGGGATACCAATGCTGATGTCAGATGGATCTTGGCTGAAAGCAGAGAATACCAGAAAGATGTTTACCTGTGCTTTATTGACTATGCAAAGGTTTTTGACTGTGTGAATCATGACAAACTATGGACAACATTGCAGAGAATGAGTATTCTGGAACAATTACTAGGAACCTGTAACTAAACAAAGAGACAGCCGTTTGAACAGAATTAAAGGGCACTGAATGGCTTAAAAATGAAGAAAAGTGTGCACCATGATTGTATTCTTTCACTATTCTTATTTAATCTGGATGTTGAGGAAATACTCTGAGAAGATAGATTGTATGAAAAAGAACATGGCATCAAATTTGGAGGAAGACTCATTAACAACTTATAACTTGGTTTGCTGAAAGAGAAGTGGACTTAAAATAATTATTTAAGAAAAACAAAGACCACAGCTTTCAGTATGGGTTGCGCCTCAATGTAATGAAAACAAAAATCCTCACCCATTTGATGGGGCTCACCAGTCACTCCTTGGAAACGTTTTACAGGGTCGCTTTGTGTTAGAACTGACTCAACAGCACTTACCAAAAACAACAACAAGAACA
>NW_006408626.1:9481683-9488690 GCF_000296735.1 Chrysochloris asiatica
TCCAGGTCTTCCTCTAGGTCATTTGTCTCAGACATTTTATCTTGTTTGGAAGCCATGATATTTTCAGTTGCCTCCTATGCATGTGGAAGTTGAACAAAGAATAAGAAGTACTGTAGAAGAACCGATGATGGTTTCAATTATGATGTTGGAGAAGAATATTATAAGTACTGTGTATTGCAAGAAGAAGTAAATAGACTGTTGGATAAAATAGAAACAGACAGCACTTTAGAAGCCAGGATGGCAAAACTTTGTCTCTTGTACTTTGGCTACATTATCAGGATGACTAGTCACTGGAGAAGGACATTATGCTTGGCAAATGGAAGGTCAGTGAAAAAGACACTCAACAAGATGGACTTGCACAGTGGAAGCACCAATGGATTCACACATAACAACAATTGTGAGCATGGTGCAGGAGCAGGTGGTGTTGTGTGTGTGTGTGTGTGTGTGTGCATAGTGTCGCTATGAGTTGGTACCTAACTCGATGACACCTGAACAACAACAACATGTTTATAAGTCCCATCTTTGAACATCAGCAAGTGAATAGGATAAACATTGGATTTCTAATTGAAAGGTTTGAGGTGCATACCCACCAGGGTCTCCTTGGAATTTCAGTACAAGGTCACTTTGAATTGGAATCAACTCGTTAGCACTTAACAGCAACGTGAATTTCTGAGAATAACATCTGCAAATTACACATTGCAACACTGTATATAGTACATATTACTAAAATTTAAACGTACAAAAATAAATAAATAAACTTATTACAATACACAATTGTAAATGTAGTTTATTTTAACTACATTGTAAATAGGGATTTCCTGTAAAACTATTTGCGTTTTTCAGGCAAGGCAGTGGAATTTTAGGACATTAGCGAATTTACCCAGGATCATATAACTAACAAGTAACATATCATGCTACATCCAAGACAATACTCTTTATAAAGCACTTCACTGACTCTCATATGAAAAAGTACTTGCCAACACACTTAGTCTAATGATAAAAGATAACCAGAAGCTTCAAAGGTAACTCTATTCTGGTTTGTAAATCATTAGAACTCAGTAGCCAATCATATCACATCAAAACTCACAACTGTATTCTTTCACTGAGCCTTCTGAGGGTAAGGCAGAAGATCCCAAAGTAATTTGCCTCTGAAAGGAAGTAGTCTATTACCTTGCCTTAAATAATGCAGTATTCAGTTATTACTTCCTGCCAGAGTGACAGCTTAAGCACAAGGCATTAAAAAACTGTTTTCTCCTGTTCTAGCTGTCTGTTATTTATTGCCTCATACACTACTTGTCTGGAAGTGATGGATAAATATTTGAAGGGAAAGATGCATCATTCTGGATGCTCCATGAAATTCGAGATGGGTAAAAGTCAATATTCCGGGTGCATCTATTTTTAGTTTTCTTTCTATAATAAGGTAAAAACAAGCTTTAAGTGTTTTTAAAAAGACTCTTCTAGTAATAGAAAAGCCCTATTTTTTCAGTTTCTGTATCAATTTTATAAAGAAGAGTTTCTATACTAATTTTCCAAAGAATAATATTTCTTTTAGGATTTGGGTGGGGGGGAATATATCTGAAACAATTAGTTTGTCTTTCTGACAATACTATTTTGAGATCATGGTTTATTCTTTGCTTTATGTTTACATGACAAAAAGAGAAGCAACCAAATATTGATAGTAACAACGCCATTGAATGCTTTCGATTGTCTATTAATTGTGTTGTAGGGAAGAAAAGACCTCATATTCAGTATACTTTATAGAGACCCTTTTATTGTCTTAAATAGGACAAAAACAAAGCAAAACCAAATCAGATCATCCAGTTGGAGGAAACCATCAGTATGTGCCCATGATTGGTGGTGGTAGTGGTTATGTGCCGTGGAGTCGGTTCCAACTCATATCAACCCTGTACAGAGTTTTTGAGGCTGTAAATCTTTACAGGAGTTAAGAAATCTTTCTCTCATGGAAAAGTTGGTAGTTTCAAACTGCTGTCCTTTAGGTTAGCTGCCCGATTTGTAACCACTACACTACCAGAGCTTCTTATGGCCATATTGGCCCAAATATTCACCTCCATGTGTCAATTTATAGGACAAAAAGAATAAGGGAAGTTTGTCAAAAAAACACAAGTGGTGGGAGATCAATATGTCACAGCTTCAGAAGAGGGAAGGGGACTATTTCAGATAGGATGGACCCTCTGGGTATGATTCATGACCATGCAGCCTTTGTACCCCAACATCAAGGGCTGGCCCAAGTGAGTCCTTAAGAGGAAGGCACCCTTCTCTAGCTGATTCAGAAAATGACAACCCATTTCAAACACACTCTGAGAGCAAAGTTGCCTCTCTCTGATTTTGGCAGTTCAACCATCAGAAGTGTGTAAAGTGCTCAAGATGGTACTTGGACTTATGTCAAAACGCAAGAAGAAACTTTGGCTCTGACTTCAAGGCTGCAGTTTGCCTAGCCCAAATGTGGTCAGAATTCAGTCTCTAAAGAATGCAACAATTTTGATACCAAAAATATCTTCTTAAAAGAAAGATTAACTTATTTATAACAACAATACTTGCTAAAACTCATTAAGCATTTATTGTAGTTATACAAGCCATTATGCTAAGCTTTTTTACACAAATTACCACATTTAATGTGAAAGCTCTTCCTCTTAATAGTGAATTCTCCATTGCTTCTGATAGATCTTTGCTTAAAATTAACCTCTCAAAGCAGCTTTTCCTCAACATTTTACTTAATATTATGAATTCCCGTTCATTGGACACCCTATTGTCTTTACTGCCTTGATTGTTATCAGAACACTTACCATCAAAAGAGCTCTGGTGGTGAGCTGCTAATCTAAAAGTCAGTGATTCAAACCCACCAGATGCTATTCAGGAAATAGTTAAAGCAGTCTGCTTCCATAAAATTGTACAGCCTCAGAAACCCTAGGAGGCAATTCTATGCTGTCTCATATAGTCATAGGGTCACTGGATTGGAATCAACTTGAAGACAGTAGATTTTATCATCATCAAGCAAAGTATATATTACCCAGATTTATTTGTTTATTGCTTATCTCCTTCAATTTGAAAGCAATCACCATGAGGAAATTATTTTTGTTATACTTCATTTTCTTATTATTTATTTATATCAGTTTTTTTTAGGACTATCTCTCTAATACCTAGAATAGTACTTTGTCCATAACTGACACTTGAAAAACATTTGTTTCATGAACAGTTTAGTCTCTGCAATCACCATTTACAATATCATCAACCCATCTTGTTGAAATAAGTTAAGTAAGGCTGAAAAGATAAAGTGACTTACTAAAGGCACAATGCAAGTAACCAATCATTCAAGTAAATAAATTTGAATGTCATGCCACTTTATTCACTATACTGCTTCTAGAAAATATAATTTGTATATTGACTGTATGATTTACATATTTTAATACATTGTTGTTTTGTTAAGTGCCGCCAAGTCGATTCCGATCCATAGCAACCCTTTATAGGGTTTCCAAGGAGCACCTGGTGAGTTTGAGCCACCAATCTTGCAGTTCAAATGGCTTTGCAGTCTGGTGCATTAACACACAGCACCACACAAGGGCTTCTTATACATTGTAAACATGTCTAAAATATAAAGCAAGAAGAAGCAGCTTTTACAATACCCTTTCTTACCTGCTTATTGAAGGCCATTCATTTGAGCAAGCAAGGATCACCTCAGACCATCTGCATCAACCGTGGAAATCAATGTGTTGACAGATGTCACAACCAGATTTCCCTCATATCTAATAATCTCAATGTCATGAAAATATTTGGTGAGTCAAACAGATTATATATAATATTTAAGTTAATATGAAGCTTTTCTTTGAAAAGAAAACATAATAATAATAAAAATAACCTGCAGGTATTTGAAGTCTTCATACCACATACAACACTTATATATATATATATATTTAAATCTTTTTAAATTTACTTTTCTATTTTACATCCTCTGATCCATTTGAAAAATAAAACCAAGTAATTTGACTTCTACATGAGACACATCACACGTACACATTTTTATTTTCCCCCTCCCCTCTGGCTTTCAAACTACAATCAGATCTACACACATAGATCTGTCAGCATTTGAGGAATTGGATGAGGAGAATGTATTTTGCCAGAAGAGAGAGAGAATGATGGTAGAATTCAGAAAACAGTCAGTTCAAAGAAAATATCTTAGCCTTGGGGAATGGATGAAGGAATCAATATTCATCCAGCTGCTCTTACTTTTCCTTTTGACTGCTTTTTTCCCACCACTACACCTAGACTAGAGTGCCAATGTGATGATGACCTTGGCATTTTAAGACTGAAAGACTGGGATTTTAAGACAGAAAATACATAGTTAATATAATTAAGTAACTTTCTAGAAAAACAAGTTGTCTTAACCATTACGTCAATTCTTTTGTATCTTAGTGCTACTTTTAGTCTTTAGATACTATGGAATAAATCAGAACTGACTCGATGACAATTATCAATAACAACAAGCAAATGAAACAGAAAGAGCTGGCCAATAAAAGCCATGAGGGAGATCTATGGGAAGTGAGAATGTTTGTAATCTTGAGGTAAAGTTGACTTTGTTGCACCAAAGAATATCATGAGCAAGCTTAATATGAGTATAAATTAGAGCCCTTTCCCCCCCCAAAAAAAAATCCAAATCCACTTCTGGAGGCAAAAACAAGTTCACTGAATTGATTCTTTATCCAAGGAAATGGGAAATTCAGTAACTAATCCAAAAGAGGTTCTACAATAAAGACTGTAATTTAACTGTAGGAGATATAACTAGACCACAGCAGAATCTACATCAAACCCAGGGAACTTTATTGTGAACTATGTAAAGACATTCTGGAAATAAGGTGTAGCTTTCAGTAAGTGTTACTATAATTCACCTCTACTTTTGTTAGACAATTCTTCAGAAAACACAGAGAGACTTAATGGTGTAATTAATATAATTATTTGTATTCCTCCCCTACTGACTTGCTTCTGTTATACTAAAATTAGAATGAGTCAAAACCTTGGTAAGATGGTGGTTGAGAATATCAAAGCGTGATAATGACTGGAAAAGGAACATCCAACCACAATTCAGATGTTTGAACATTTTCTTCCACTCTTAGAATTTTGAAATGGGGAAAATATAAGTGAAAATAATGTAGGCATAATATAGCACAATTTATGTAGAAATCTTATTATCTTTTATGAGTTAGAAATTTAGAACACGTAGATTTTTCTAAAAGCTTATTCTTACTTTATGATGTGTTGTTGTTAAGTGCTGTTGAGTTAGTTCCAAATTATAGTGACCCTGTATAGGGTTTCCCAGGAGTAGCTGGTGAGCTTGAACCGCCAACCTTTTGGTTCCAACTGACCTTGCAGTCTAGCACATCAACCCACAGCACCCTTGTAAAAATGCATGACCAAGGCAATATGGATTAAATTATGTCCCCCCAAATTATGTGCTATAAATCCTACCTACTATGCCTAAAGTAATAATCCTATTAGAAAATGGATTATCTTTGTTATGAGAATGAGAAAATATTAGTGTAGGATGTATGTTGTGTCAATCTTTTTTTAGATATAAAAGAGATTAAACACAAGTGAGAAGCTGAGAGGAACTAGGATAGATGTCAAGCCCCATTAAGATTGCCTAGCAGCAGAAGCTCAGAAGAGGCAAGAAGATTGACAAAGAGAGAAAGCCTGCCCCTAGCGCTGGTGCCGTGAATTTGGACTTGTTGTTGTAAAGTACCTTAGAGTCAGTTCCTACTCATAGCGACCATATTCCGACGTGTAGGGCTTACGAAGAGCAACTGGTGAGTTTGAACCACTGACCTTGCAGTTCAAACCGAGCTTTTATTCGAGTGGTTATCCTGTAGCACCACATTATGACTTCAAATTTGAACTCACAGTCTCTTAAATTATTACAAAACAATTTTATGTTTGTTAAAGGCGTCCATTTACTGGTATCTAAGGAGCTCTGGTAGCGTAGTGGTTAAGAATCGGGCTGTGAACCGCAAGATCAGCAGTTAGAAACTACCAGCTGTTCCACGGGAGAAAGATGAGGCTTTCTGCTCCCATAAAGATTTATAGCCTCGGAAACCCTGTATAGGGTCGCTATGAGTCGGAACCAACTCCACGGCACATAACAACAATAACAACAACAACATGGCAATTTGAAACTACCAATCGTTCTGCGGGAGAAAAATGAGACTTTCTGCTTCCATAAAGATTTATAGCCTCGGAAACCCTGTACAGGGTCACTATGAGTCGGAACCGACTCCACGGTACTTAACAATAACAACATAGCAGTCCAGGAGATCTATTCTTTGTATCATCTCAAAATGGCAAAATACCTACTGAATAACTAAATAGTGACTCCAAGGCAAGTCACTAAATGATTAACAATGAAAGTCAGACTTTAATGGTGTTTTAAATAGTATTTTATTTTACCTAACAAAATGAAAAATTACAATAATATTTGTGTTTCAGAATTGTGTAGTTTCATTTCAAATGATTAAGTACTACAGATATATTACCTTTCAATTGCACAATAGGAAAACAGCTAATTAAAAAGTAACCACCATACCATAATATATTTTAAAGCTGCTCTAATAGTATATTATGCTGAATGTTGAATGTCACTCCACAACATTCTTATGTATAATATTATGTTAATAAGTATCCTGTCAACTTCAAAATTCCAGAATCAGTCACTTGTGAGCCAAGATTTCACCCTGCACTTCAGGGTGAAATTGTTCATTTTCTTGCCCACTATACAAGGAGCTCTGGTAGGGTAGTGGTTACGAATCGGGCTGCGAACCTTAAGGTCAGCGGTTCGAAACTACCAGCTGCACCGCGGGAGAAAGATGAGGCTTTTTACTCCCGTAAAGATTCACACCCTCGGAAACCCTATGCAGGGTCGCTATGGGTCGGAACCGACTCGATGGCACATAACAACAACAACATGGAGTCTATAATATCATATTTTCTGAAATTGCAGCAAA
>NW_006408626.1:9488825-9490451 GCF_000296735.1 Chrysochloris asiatica
AAAGATGATTTTCTAAATGTTTATTCTTTATTAAAATTATATTTGTGGTTGTTAAGTTCAATTGAGACGGTTCTGACTCATAGTGACTCTGTACTGGGTTTCTGAGGAATGACTGGTACATTTTAACCTCTGACCTTGCAATTCAAAACACCTTGTGGTCCAGTGTTTATGCTACAGTGACACACAAGGACTCCAAAATTATATTAGAAGTGGTGGTGGTTGTGTGCCATGGAGTCGGTTCCAACTCATAGTCACCCTTATAGGGCTTCCCAGGCTATAAATCTTTACAAGAGCAGCTGATGGATTTGAACTGCTGACCGTGAGGTTAGCATCCCAAAGTGTAACCCACTATACCACCAACATAAGATTATAAATTCAACACTAATATGATTATAGGAGTCCTGGTGAGGTTCTGTGGGTTAATGCACTGGATTTCAGAGTCAGTTTGAACTGCAAGGTTGGTGGTTCAAGCTCCTCAGAAACCTTATACAGGGTTGCTATGGATCAGGACAGACTCGAAGGCACTTCACAACAGCAACAAAATATGATTATGGAATTAACATTCACAATATATGCGAATTGAGCATGTTGCTGTCAACGCAGCTAAAGACTTACTGAGAAGAGTTAAGTAGAATAAACTCAAAAGTCAAAGGAAATGTTAAAGTCAATGATCAAACTATTTTTTCCCAAATCTGCTCTGAAATACTTGTGCTACTTTCCAATTAAATATAAACTGTGTTTTACACTTGGTTGGCACCCCATCTTAAGGACATGGAAACTAAATGTCATCCCCTACTAATTAATTAACTACAGATTGATTTAGGACTCTAAAAACAACTCTTTTGTTTTAATTTTTTTCTTTCCACAACAAAAAAAGCCAGCATGTTAAGTAAAAATACAGGAGTGCTTCAAAACATTCATAAAGCAATGGAAATAAAACATAATGGAATTTTTTCCATGAACTTTCTGAAGGTTTCACATATAACTGTCCTAAGTAATAGTATTGTCTCAATTATGTGTTCAATTGTTTCTGTGAAAGTAGGAATTATGGTGCACAATGTTAGCAGTCACAACAGAAGAGAAGAGAACGCTGAGTTCTTTCTAATTGCTTCTTTTTAAATAAATATATAATAGAGTTTAACACAAGTTTAAAAGCAATCAGGTTTGCCATTTTGTCTATGTCTTTCTCTTTTCTGCATCATCAACAATTTAGATATTTTAAAATCAACAATCAGAAATCTTCCAAAAACACACTGGAGTAAGAGAATAAATGAGTTCTTTCTCCTCATGAGCATCCCAAAACAAGTCCCATGATCAGGGTTACATTAGTATTTATTTAAAGTTTATGTACCAGGCCAGGAGTTACCTATCTTCCTCTTCTTTCTTAGTAACAGAAACCTGTTTTATTCTGGAAGTCAATGGAATAAAGGACAATATCTTCCAGACTAATCAGACATGGCCTATAGTAAAGAAAAGAAAACAAAAATCCTCACCACTGGACCAATAAACAGCATTCTTATCAATGGAGAAAACATTGAAGTTGTCAAGGACTTCATTCTTCTTGGATCAACTATCAACACTCATGGAAGCAACAGTCAAGAGATCAAATGACGTATTGCATTAGGC
>NW_006408626.1:9491191-9507634 GCF_000296735.1 Chrysochloris asiatica
GGCTATGTCACAAAGCTACAGTCAAATACATGTAACATGTTGTTAGATGGAATCTTTAGACAATGTTATCTAAATGAGCACAGAGAGTGGACATGTGCTTTCTTTTTGCCCCTTTCTCCCACTTCCTGACTCTAACACAGGCAAAAGAGCTATAGCTTCAGCACCATTTTGAACCATGATGAGATGTTAAGAGTCCCACGCTAAGGACGGTGCCTGTGGTGTTATGTGCCATCCAGTCAGTTCTGACTCAAAGCAGCCCTTTAATAGGGTTTCTGAGGCTATAAATTCTTATGGGAGCCAAAAGCTTCATTTTTCTCCTGTGGATGACTGGTAGATTCCAACTGCTTACCTTTTGGTTAGCAGCCCAGCTCATAATCCACTACATTACCAGGGCTCCTTATGACAAATATTGTTGTTGTTGTGAAGTGCTATTGGTTCGAACTCATAGTGACCTTGTATAGGCTTTCTGGGGAGTGGCTGGTGGGTTGAACCACCAGTCCTGTGGTTCACAGTCTAGTGATTATCCTATAGTCCTACATCAGGACTCCATATATGCTAAGGATTATTGCTGTTAACCTGAGTCAGTTCCAAATTATAACAATACAAGGTGGATTGGTGGGTTTGAACTGCTAACTTTGTGATTAGCAGTTCAGTGCTGATCCTATAGCTCCACACAAAGAATAAACAGAGATAACATCTGAGTGCTAAAGAAATTAGGAATCCTGGTGAGGCACTGTGGGTTAATACACTGGACTGCAAAATTGACTTGAACCTCAAGGTCAGTAGTTCAAGCTCACCAGCCACTTCTCAGAAACACTATGCAGAGTTGCTATGGGTCAGAAGTGACCCAATGGCACTTAACAACAACAACAACAACAACAAAGAGATTTTAAAGTGTTTATCAGTCCTTGTTTGCCAAACAAGGACTGCAACTCTCCAGGTTTGTTTTTTTTTTTTTGGTAACAGCATAAAATATAAACTCCATTTTATTTATCTTATTAGGAACTTTTCTACTAACAATCAAATGTAAATGATCAAGTTTACTGTACCCAAGGCTCTATGCTAAGTATTTTATATGCATTGTCTCATTTACTCCTTTCTGCAGTATTCTTTTATAGTTATGAAAACTGAGGTACAATGCGATTAAATAAGAAGCTTAAGGCCATGTCTGTAAATGAACAGCAGAAACAAGGGTTGAGTCCAGGTCCTCTTCTCTTAATCAACTATCATAGTGCCCTACCTTTCTCATATGAAGATACAGACTTTAAGTACAATTGTTTTTTTCATGAATATTGTTTTCCGCTAAATATGTTCTCCCTCATGGATCATTCATATTTTTTCATCTTTCACGCCCTCACTTGGTGATATGAAAAGTATAGTTAAGTCTTAGCTCTGAGATAATTGTGGCAAATCCCAGTGGTAATCTCTCTAATCTACCAGAAAATGATCCAACTGCTATTTTCCATTGATTCTTTTTTTTTTTTTTCCTGAAGCAGACTTGTGCAATAAAAAGTCTCCTTCTTGTCAACAAATCCTCTTAGCATCACATAATCATCTTTTCTTGAAAATGCAGCTAAGGGAACATTGCTAGCAATTTCAACGTGCTCTAGGCCGCAAATTATTGGAGAAACTAGCAGCTACTCTGAACTAGGGGAAACTGGAAGTGTGTAGACTATGGACTGTCAAATATGTCTTCCTCTCTCAGATGTGCAGTTAATTTTCTGTGAGATGTCTACCTATCCATTGAGGTGCTATAATCATATTTCAGGGTGACAGCATAATATGTTCTTTCTATTCAGTACAGTCAGTTTGCCTAAGGTTAAAGGCAGTAAAACACAGTGTCAAAAAAAACAAAAAACAAAAAACAATTTCATAGTAACAACATTAAGAGTCGATTATGCTTTTTATAATTTAGACATAAGTCAAGTCAACATAAATTAACTCACCAAAAGAAAAGAATCTTGACTTGTTTCCTAAAAATATTTTATAATTTGAATTCAAATTAATTATTATCCTGAAACCACTCAAGCTCATTTAAATGAGGCTTAATCAGATATCTTTGTGAGAAAAATGCCAACCATTTCTGTGTATTCAAATAATGAATATCACTTTTATCATCAATTTCTCTGTCTGCTTTTTTTTTTTTCATTCCTCCGGAATTCTGACTTCCCTAGCTCAGTTTTGTTTGTTGGACACTGCTCTGTTGCAAATACCAAACTGGTTCCCATAGGCCTGATGTTCCCAAGCTTTCTCTGCTCATGATTTCCTAAGAATGTTTTTTTTTTTTTTTCATAGTAATCTAGACCAAATAAATACCTAAGAGTTTTATCTGGAACATAGTTATGTATATTGTTGTTTTTAATGACTGTTGAGTAGATTCAGACTCAGAGCAACCCCATATAGGCTTTTTGAGGCTGATGGGTTTGAAGCACTGACCTTGTGGTTAGCAATCCAATGACTATCCTACAGTTTCAACCAGGACTCTAACAACTTAAATAGTTATGTCCTATAATGGAGACCTGGAGACCTGTTGTGGCACTGTAGGATATGCACTGGATAGCTAACCAAAAGGTGGGTAGTTCAAAACCACCAAACGTTCATCAGAAACCATATACAGGGTCACTATGAGTCAGGGAGCTCTGGTAGCGTAGTGGTTATGAATCAGGCTGCTAACCTCAAGGTTGGCAGTTCGAAACTACCAGCTGTTCCACAGGAGAAAGATGAGGCTTTCTGCTCCTGTAAAGATTTACAGCCTCGGAAACCCTGTACAGGGTCGCTATGAGTCGGAACCAACTCCACAGCACATAACAACAACAACAATGAGTCAGACCAGTAAATAATATCCATATAAATGGATAAAAGATTGTAGTTGTCAATGAATTCATTTTGCTTGGATCAACCATCAACACTTGTGGAAGCAGCAGTCAAGAAATTAAACGACATTTTGCATTAGGCAAATTTGCTGCATAAGACCTCTTTAAAGTATTGAAGCATCAGTTTGATGACTAAGGTGCTTCTGACACAAGCCATGGTATTTTCAATAGTCTTATATGCATGTGAAAGTTGGATAGTGGATAAGGAAGACCGTAGAAAAAATGATACATTTGAGCTATGGTGTTGGAGGAGACTATTAAAAGCACCATGGACTGCCAAAATAACAAATAGGCCCGTGTTGGTAAAATTACAGCCAGTGTGCTCCTTGGAAGTCAGGATGACAAGACTTCATTTTTCATACTTCAGATATATTGTCAGGAGGGACCAGTCACTGGAGAAGGATACCATATTTGGTAAAGTTGGGAGTTCAAGAAAAAGAGAAAGACCCCAACGAAATGGCACAGTGGCAGCAACAATGGGCTCAAGCATGGCAGCCATTGTGAGGTTGGCCCAGGACCAGACAGTGTTTCGTTCTGTTGTGCACAGGGTCACTATGAGTCGGTATTGACTCAATGGCACCTAACAACAACAACATGAGTCAGAACTGACTCAGTAACACTTAACAACAACAACATAATGTATACCTATTTGAAAATATAATACACAAAAATGAAAAATAGTTCAAGTAGCATCCAATATATGTTGCTTTATTTTCCACAAAACTTTAAAATATTTTGCAACACGTGGGGTGACTCTGCACTAGCTGAGATCTGTGGTCTTTATCACTCTAATATTGAGTTGAGCTGCAGTAAGCCTCTCAGGTCACATCTGCAGTCTCATAGCCTTGCACAACATCTGACATTTAGTAAGTATTAAATGACATTTCTTGAATGAATGAATGAATGAATGACCAAGGGGATTAATGTTAACTTAAGTAAAAGGGTTACTAGTGGAAAGGACACTTTGTAATAGTGGGTGGTAGGTAATACAGCAGTGATTGAGAATGTGGGCTCTATCACTTCTTAGTTTCTTGATTGCTTACCTCATTTATTCAATAGGTATCTTAATAGTATCTCTTTCATAAGATAGATAAGAGAGTTAATGATAAACATATATGTATACCTCATTATATACATATATGATTCAACAAGTATAGTTCATAGTTCATAGTAAGTATGCGATAAACATTATCACTATTTTGCTATTTTATATAATTGTTGTTGTTGTGAAGTGCCATCGAGTTGATTCTGACCCATAGCGACCCAGTATAGGGTTTCCAAGGAGCAGCTGGTGAGCTTGAACCACCAACCTGACAGTTCAAACGACTCTGCAGTCTGACACATTAGACCACAACACCACAGCAGGACTCCATTTATATAATATAATAGATAAGATTTATGTAATAGACAAGAAAGCAGTCAACTTTGGGTATGGTGGGAAGAAATACAAAAAGAAAACCTTCAAAGGCAATCAGGGAAATAATTATTTATCCAAAGCAAGTTCTGGTTACAAGAGAATAAGAAAGTACATTTACAATTTGTTTGCAAAGCATTCAAATGGCTCTTTGTGGCCAGAATCAGAAAGGTTCAGTATAAACCTGCCAAAAATAAGACAAACTTAAACCCCTTTATTTCGTGGCTTGAAATTAAAGACCAAAAGCATCTCTTATTTCTAATCACATTCCTAATTACAGAAACGCAGGCTATCCTTGTTGTATAAGGGACTGCCAGTATTTCCATTATCAGTTCCCATTTTCAGGGTTTATTACTAAAGCACACACTCCAGGGAGACTGTTGGCATAAAGGATCTCAGCATGGAAGAAAACATGTTTTACAAAATTTGGCATCAACTTTTCAACTGTAAATACAAAGATACAAAAGCAACAATGAAAAGTCAAGAAAACTCAGAGTGGTAGGATTTGAAAAGGTGTTCAAGTTAATTTCAACTAGTATGTGTAAATGAAAACCCTGCTTAGAAAACTTAAAGAGAAAATGCATATTTGACTTTAAACAATTTCACCAAACATCCATAACAAAACAGTAGAAGCATTATGATCTACCCATCTATCTCCCAGTAGTAACTATTGCATAAATCTTATTTCAGTGTTAATGAGGGATTGCTTCTGCTTCACCCTTAAGCAGGGTGTAGAAAAAGGTAACTTTTCTTGTTGATTGGAACCTTCTCTGCATGCTTTTCCAACAATTAGGCCCAGACACTTTTATTGATTTGTAAACTTTCTGTCATCCTCACAGAACTGTTAATTTACCTATTTTAATCTCTTAAATATCTTTTGGTTTGCTTAATAACTGATAGGGCTTAAAAAGTTTCCACCATAAGAGGTTGTTAGAATACCTAGTCATCATGTACAGTAGTTTTATTTTCATGGTTGTTTATAAATAAAATAAAACTCAGTAAACTTAATGTAGACATTTTTTAAAAGAATGATATTGAACCACTCAATACGTTTTTGAACTTACATTTGGTTGTAAATAAAATAACTATAGTTTAAAATATTTTGACTCTGGAAAAAAAAGGAAATATGTCACTTTTCCTTAACCTATAGCATTGCAGAAATTTTCCTGTGCTTCTTGTGTCATCACTGGATCAATCCAAGGTTGAATCCTGAGTTTGTTGTTCAGATAGCCCTCAGAGCAGGAAATTAACATAGCAATGCCTAAGAGAGAAGTCATTTCTTCTGGGTATTGCAATGTTACAGTAAATACAAATCTTATTTGTGCCTGGGATATTTAATTAAGGACAGTGAGTGAAACAACTTTAAAGCCCCAGTGGATGGTGATCATGGAAGTTGACAGAATTTAAGGCTTTGATACTTTACTCATAACTTTTGCCATAGTACAGCATCATTGAATTTATGAGAATCTTTATTCAACCCTCTCTCTAGGAAATATAGCAATTTACTAAAAGTAGACAAGCAATTTATGGAACAAATTTAAAAATGGATAATGAAAGCACAGAATTATGGAGCCATACTGACCTCCAGATATCATTTTGTATATACCCTTCAAGAAATAGCGGTACCTAAACCATGCATGTTGAGTTACTGTCTATTACACTCTTAAAAGACATCCAGAAAGAAAAATTTAAAACCTGCTCTGGATTTAATGCTGTCAAGAATTTCTTTCTCATATCCAAACTAGTTTCTTCTTGCTACAATTTAAAGAGCCTTTCTCTTCTTTTAACCTTATAAAGATGGAGAATAGCTTGTTACAATCCTTTTAGAGGACAAGTTCACATATGCACTCCATTCTTAAAGACTGCACAATATAAGGTAGACCAAGGTTTTAAATTGCATTAACATAATTATACTATAATTGATTTTTTTTTTTTTTAATGTACTGAAATGAAGAAAATAGGTCTGCTCCCTACCAACTTTATAAAAGTTCCTTGGAAAAATCAACCCTAATTCTTGCACCTTTAAAATTTTTATATAGAACTAAAAATACCCGTTTCATTTAATCTTCAATAGATAGCAGGCCTTACAAGTATCTATCATGGAAAGAAAATTAATTTGTAGATATAGGATTAATTAATGATATCAGAATGATCTCTTTTGGACCCTGATCAATTCCACTATTTACATATGACTTGTTTTTGTTACTTCAAGAAATTAGATTGATAGCTCAAATTCATTCTCTGCTATTTATAAATCCTTTGCAGTAAAGAAGCATTTTTACTACCATATACTTCCTCCTATTACATGTATAATTTTTGTCTTTAAATGTGCAGGATTTTTTTTTTCTTATTTCTAATCAAACTTTAATTTAAAAATAGACATACTAGGATTCTTATGTCTAAATGAATGATTTATTTTCCTTTGGTGCTCTCATAAAGGTATATACGTAACACAGAAATTGGCTCCTGGAAATGCATAGTTTAAGGAGCTCTGTTGTCTAGTGGGTTATGAGTTGGGCTGCTAACCACTAAGTCAGCAGTTTGAAGCTACCAGCTGCTCCAAGCAAGAAAGATGAGGTGCTCTGCTCTCATAAAGATTTACAGTCTTGGAAACCCTATTTAGGGTTGCGATGAATCAAAACCAACTCTACTGCACACAATGACTACCCCAACAAATTAATTATTTCTATAAATATTCACAAATAAAAACAGAAAATAAGTTTGGGATCACATTTTGACAAAACTTTACCTTCTCAATAGCTGGAATGATTGATTAAAATCTTTTTCTTCTAAATTTACTCCTTTAAGGACAAAAGCTTCCTTCTTTATCCTTGTTTTCACAAGTGACAGGAGAATACCTAGTATTCAAAACCTGTTGACTGAATAAATGAAATGAATTGAAAATTTCAAATGGCATTGCATTTACTCAACTCTCTAATGCTGAGACAAGTTATGTTTATGATTTCATATTGAATGTGGCGCTGTAGGATAATGGACTAGACAGCAAGATCAGTTTGAACTGCAAGCTCGGCAATTCAAACTCACCTATACAGGGTTGTTATGAGTTGGAACTGACTCAAGGGCACTTAACAACAACAGCAACAACAAAACAATATCACTGGTATATGCACATAAATGTAAATTTACAAAAGTTAAAATGCATGTATGATAAAGTTGATTGTCTATACAAGCAATTAAGAATACCAATTTACCAAGATGGTCTGCGGGAATATCCTAACTATAACACTGAAATCTCTGAAATCCATTTTTCTAATCTAAAAGGTAGTGATACTTACTATCATTAAACAATTGGAATAAGTGCTATGTAAATTGTTGAAATCTATAGCTGTGCTTTGGGTTTTAGTTTCTACAGAACATTTTCAATGTACTTTGCTGGTTGTTGTTGTTGTTAAGTGCTGTCAAGTCGTTTCCGACCCATAGCGACCCTGTACAGGTTAGAGACGTGTTAATAACAACTTTTTGGCAGTCCCCACACAGCTATATGGTAGGTAGGAAATTGAGGTGATTTTGGTATCAGATTTAATACCCAAACAACAAGTACACTCAGAAGGTCACCAGAGAGTAGGAGACTCTCCTATTTCATTCTATGAAGGTGTGTGTATACACTTCTTGGTACCAGAAATTACAACTGCCATTTTAATTCAGAATGGTTCTGAATGAATAGTCCCAGAACACCCAGCAGCATGCAGGCTTGACAAATAAACAGTCAGCAACATTCAGGGCCTTTTGCAAAAAAAAAAAAAAAAAAGAGTCTTGCTATTAGCAATTAAATAGCACATATTAAAATTACATTAAGGTGTGATATAGTCCTGACTTCACTTGAAAAGTACCCTATATCATGTATGTTTTGCTGAGTTGCTTCCTTAAGTGTAGCCTAAAACATTTGGATAAATCCTTTAGTAAAAAACTGTTAAAGTTAATGATAATTTTACATTTCCCATCTGATCTATTATATATTTAGCAAAACACCGTATTCCATAGACTTACAACATCAAGGACTGTGTTTCGCAGCCTTTAGGCATTCCATAAATATTCTGAGGCTGATATTAAGGTACAGGAGGGCAAATTAGATATTCTTGAGTGGAAAATTCACATGTAATTTACATTATATCATTAAACAATTGAAATAAGTGCTATGTAAATTGTTGAAAGCTACAGCTGTGCTTTGGGTTTTGGTTTCTACAGAACATTTTCAATGTACTGTGTAAGATTTAGGTCCATGAGTTCTAGATCCCTTTTACAACTTCAGAGCTATAATTTGACTTAAAACATAAGAAAGCATGGATTTGCTAAATCATTAATTTAGCAAATGTTAAGTGCCTAGCTATGAGTTTGAATCAACTCAAAGACACTTAACAACAATCAAATATATTGGGCATTTCTCTCCTTTTGAAATGTATATGTAAATTCCTCCCATAGATTCTATATGTGCTTAATGATAAAGGAGAAGAAAGAGATGAGATGGAGGTCAAGATCAAGATAAAGAGAGCTGTACAAATATTGGATTCAGGTGGCCCAAACTTTGTTAAAACAATGGTGCCTCAGAAAGTGAGTGGAAAATTCAATTATTATTTTTTTAAATCCTCTTTCCCCCATAAACTTTCTGAAAAAAAAAAACCAAAAAAAAAAAACCACATTTCTAATCACTATTTTAGAACTCTAAGTAAAACAAGCCAGATTGATTTTGAGATTCAAAGAAAGTGAAGCTTCCTTCCTCCCTTCCCAAAAAGACGCCCTTATAAACGCTCTCAGGATTAGTACTACTGCTTTTGCGACTGTTTCTTGCATCCCCCAATTCTTCCAATATAGTTTTGTTAACAGAGTATAGAGGAGAAAAACCATCTCTATCAATAGCTGGCACAGCTAACATTTCAAAGTAAATTTCTGACAAACGCTTGGGACAGAATTATTTGTGGGACACTGTCTATCATATCACCAAAAGATGGTTTTCTAGTCACTGAAGGAAGGATAGATCTGCCCCAGTTCCCAGTCTCTCCTAAATGAAAGGGTACACAGTTCATTCTTTGAAGTCAGCTAATAGCTTCTTCCCCAACTAAAGTGCAGCTGGACCTGTGGGCAAGCCTTTTCTGAGTTTACTTTCTGATTCATCAAAACCTCCTTTTCTCCTACAATAATAAAGACAATTTTCCTGGCCCTAGGGAAGTCTTGCCTGGAAAATGGCCTACAGCAGGAAATAGTCACCTGTGTGAGGTAAATGCACTATTAGAGAGCACAAAGTTATTTGTAAAATTACTGCTTTTAGGTCTCTAATTGTTGGCGATGTGGTTTGAAGAGTTAATGAACTTCATACTAGAGAACAGTTTATTACAGCATAAAATTTCCCCAACTCAGTGGAATAAAATTCCTCCTTGCTTTTAGAACATTAACTCAAGAAGTTTATAGACTTCAGGAGATCTGGTGTGGTACTGTCCAGAAGGACTGGACTGCTAGCCATAACACCAGCTTTTCAAACCCACCAGCTACTCCTTGGAAACGCTGTACAGGGTTGGACTGAGTTGGAATAGACACAACAGTACTTAACAACAACTGGACAAATATAACACACTAAGGAATCCTCACACTCAAACAAAACTGTACTTCATAACTGTACCAGACATCTGAATCTTTGGAGACTAGAGCACATATTCATTTGCAAATCTACATAATTACCATTGCTGTCAGGTGCTTTATAGGTTACACCCAACTCATGATGACATCATGTATAGGGAAATAAAATGCTTCCCAGTCCTGTGTTATACTTATGATAGGTTACAGAGTTTCCATTGGCTCATTTTCAGAAGCAGATCACCAGGTCTTTCTTCCTACTCCATCTTAGTCCAGAAGCGCCACTGAAACATATTCAGTGTAATGACAACTCACAAGCCTCTACTGACAAATAGTTGGTATTTTACTACACATGAAATACCCTAGCCAGGAACCAACCCTAGGTCTCCCACATGACACGAAAGAATTCTTCCATTGAATCACAAATGCCTCTGTCTATGGAATATGTGTTCAAAAACCATGTTTCATTAAAATGCTGTTTCACATATTCAGTGAGGCAAAATGAAGATTTAAGGGGTAGATTAATATTTTTTAAATAAAATAGAATACTGGAAATAATGCCAATATGCTAAGTATAAATTCTTTTATTTATAGGTGATTAAAAAAAAACTTCTATCAAGATTAATGTACAATCTTATAAATACTTCTGCCCTTTTTTGTCCTCTTTAAAGATACTCCATCATCAATAATGCCCAGTAAAAACAGATAGAATCTAAAGTCTGCCTACAAATGTAGCACCAAGGCTTCCATTAGCTTTTCAAGTCAAACTCAAAATGTGTATTGAAAAACTGGTCTTTGTAACATCTAGAGAAGAAGTATTTCACTTATACTTTTCTGAAAGGAAAGGAAAGGAAAGGAAAGGAAAGGAAAGGAAAGGAAAGGAAAGGAAAGGAAAGGACTACAAAAGCAAGGAAGGGTAATACTAGCAAGGGCTTTTCTAAAAGTTCTTAAAAAAATGCTGTTATATTTTACTTACATTTTTCCACAAACTTTTTGAAGTAGCCTCATACAATGCATGAACGTACTGAGTACTTGGCAAGGACTTTGGGTGATGACTGCACAACATGGTTACTGAAACTGGTATCACTAATTGTTGTTGTGTTGTTAAGTGTTGTCGAGTCATTTCTGACCCATAGCGGAAAACCCTGTATAGGGTTTTCAAGGAGCAGCTAGTGAGTCTGAGCCACCAACCTTGTGGCACAAATGACTATGCAGTCCAGTGCATTAGCTAACAGCGCCACACCAGGATTCCATCACTAATTAGTACACCTGAAAAATGTTAAGTTTGCAAATGTTGTGTTTATATATACATATATTAAAAAGTAACAAATAAAACAAAACAAAAAGGAAATACTTAAAGGAATTACCATCCATTTACAGAAGAAATGAATTCAAAGTTATATTTTTGGGAAGGCAGAATCTCCACTGAATGGTTTCCAATCTGCTGGAATGGGGCTAATAAAAGGAGATGAGGATAAGACTCTTGTGGTAATAATAGTGAATAACTGCTATCGGGACTGACTGTGAGGGTCGGAAATGTAAAGGTAGATATTTTGTAACAAAAGGAGGGGAGTGACTGATTTTGCAGTCCAGGAGCAGAGGTCCCTGGGCCCAACAAGTGAGAAGAGCGGAATGCAGGACCCTACCCAGTTAGAAGCAGTAACACCAGAAATGGAGGCAGAGAGGATGATGTGGACAGGTGGAGTGGCTGGGAATACTGGACTCGGGGAGGGAGAGGGGCTGTGTGCTGATGGCCGGGGGGCAAGTCTGTGGGGTGTATCCTCTGGTTGTTTGATGATGCATGCAGGAGATTTTAATCATTGCAATGAAATGAAATATGATATGATGAATGTAAAACTGATGTTCTCCCATGTAAACCCACATAATTCACAATAAAAACTTTTTTAAAAAGTTATTATATTTTTGCCATAAATTTGAAAATAATCAGATATCAATATTTCCAATGATCTGGTTTTTCTTAAGAGATTGAAGATTACATTTACTTTCTCTTAAATTTACTTTCACATGTTAAGGGACATACAGATTTCATTGGTGCATACAGTCTTATGCATAGACATAGTCATGAGAGACAAAGCCCTCATATTTATATCCCTTTTGTCCCCAGAGTCCATGATTAATTATGTTCTATAAAAGAAGATCAATCACTTCATTTAGAAAGTCAGTTTTCTCCTATTTAGGGACATATTTGCAGCCTATTTTAGGATAAATAAGTACTAAAAATATCTGTTTTGAAATGAATTATTCCTGGCCTCTCATACCTATCAACCTTGTAGCCATTCTACTAAAACTATGAGATCTACTACCTGTCGATGAGGGAAGGCACTCAGTCGAGCAATCCACAACTGGAGAGGATTAGCTTACAACTGCTGCCACTATCAGCAAAACAGCAAGAAGCAGACAGTTCATTTTACAGAAACTTAATGGAGTGTATGGCTCTGGCTATTTAATACAAGCACTGTCAAGGCATCTAAGCCAAAAGTCTCAGCTGTCACTACTGACAAGTTGAGTAGAATTATTTGTCACAGTAGACTAGATAAGACACTATTAGAATGGCACAGACTGCTACTACCATACATCTCCATATGTAGCCACAGAAAACATGTTAATGGTTGTCCCTACAGCACTTTTCATCATATAATAGATATGAGTGTTTAACATGCCACCCTTCTCATTTCAAAAATGATAACAGCATACAAAGGTTGGATAATATCTATGTAAGTATGTATAAACATCTAATGTATAATCTCTGTAAAACGTATGTTTATACAGAGGAAATGCATGCACATCTATAAACATTCACAAACACATAACCTGATAATGTCTATGAGTAAAATTCTCTTTGGTTAACTTTTGCTGTCCCAATCTATAAGCCTTTGATTTTACCATCACTAAGAACCTATACACAAGTTATTATTGGAGATGCGATAAGCACACACGTACACAAAAATTGAACAAACTTTATCACAAATTGTACATTTTCATGGTTCTTTTTATCAGGACAGTGAAGGGCAGGGACTATCCACACAAGTCAAAAAATTTTGCTACAAGATAATACACAACTTCATGAACAAAAATATCAAAATATGAAGGTATTGTTTCTAGCCATATTATCCATCTAGATTATACAGGAGTCCTGGTATGGCACTGTAAGATAAGCCTGGACAGCTAATGGCAAAGTCAGTGGTTCAAACTCACCAGTCACTTGTTGGAAATGTTGAGCAGAGCCAATATGAGTTAGAAGGACTCAAAGGCACTTAACAACAAAGTTCTATATACTTCTGAAGTACTGTGTCTCCATGTCTCCAGCCCTTCTCTAAAGAATCCCATGATCTCTCTCTGATTTACATCATGTCAAAAGGGCAGTTTTGACATTCATGAGGACTGAAATAATCATGTTCCTTTGAAATGTTCTTAGAATTTTGAGAACAAAAATGTCTAAAGGGACAAGATCAGGGCAGTAGAGTGGATGGGTTATGGCTTCTCAGTGGAATTCTCTGATGACAGCCCTTGCTATCCTCGAAGAATTAGCAGGCACATTGTCTTTGTGTAGTCAATAAAGCACAGGTTAACATCTTTCTGATATTCTCTGCTTTCAGCCAAGATCCAACTTACATCAGCAATAATATCCCTTGTTTCACGTCCTCTTCTGAATCTGGCTTGAACCTCTGGAAGTTCCAAAAAAACATCTACCAAGAGCTTCTGAGCTGGCTTCTCTGCCTTGAATTCAAGAAGCCAATGATCTGTTTGCATCTTTTTTTGAAGACATCCCAACAAGATTAAGACAAGCATATTACTAAGACAACTTGTCAGAAGTCATCCACTGACCACTGAGACATGATTAAATATGTTTTGTTTGCAATAAGGTTGGGCATGTATGAACCGAGACCATGGTACAATACTTTTTTACTTACCATTGTAAGTAAAGGTATGTGTTACTTAATATCTAAATGGGAACCTTATAACAGCTGTGGTTCCATAGGTGTTTCTTGTTATGTTTTGTTTTAAAGAAAATAGCTCTCCTTTTGTTTATTATTTTCTCCCAATGGCCCTGGTGTGGTGCTATAGGATAAGCACTGGACTGCTAACTGCAAGGTCGGTGGTTCAAACCCCCCAGTTGCTCCTTGGAAACTCTATGTAGGGTTTATGAGTTGAAATTGACTCCACAACACTTAACAATAACAACAGTACTATTAAAAATGATAAGCATGCTAAAGTAGTGAGTTACAAGTTGGGCTGTTAACCATAGATCAGTAATTTGAATCTATCAGTTGGTACATGGGAGAAGGATGAAGTTTTCTGCTTCCATAAATATTTACAGTTTGGGAAACCCTATATAGGGTCGCTATGAATCAGGACCAACTTGATAACACACAACCACCACCACCACCACCAATGGTTTTAAGGAGTCCTGGTGTGGTGCTGTAAGAAAAGCACTGGGCTAGTAACTACAGGGAGGGTGGTTCAAATCTACCAGTTGCACCTTGGAAACCCTATACAGGTTGCTATGAATCAAAAACAACTCTATGGCAATTGACAAAATCAAAATGGTTTTAATGTTCACAAGCCCTCGGGAAGAGTGAGCAGCTGGGCTATGATCACATCCCAGTCCCAGCAGTGACCCCTTCTCCCGGCTTTATTTACCCAGCCAACAGAAGTGCAGCTTTCCATTTTCAGCACAGGTAGCACCTGCCAAGGCTCCCCTGCCTCTGCCATGGGTGCTGACAACACTGGGTAAGCTCCAGGTGCTCTGACCTGACATCTGGCTCCAGGCAGGGGCAGAGGCTGTGCAGGATCAGGATGTGGCCTCACCTATATGGCAACAGCAGTCAGGGCCACCTCCAGCAGACTTACTCCAAGAACCCACACTCCCAATCCTCACATCACCTATTCATGCCCCTCATGTCCCCCTGTCCAGTGCCAGGACATGCACACATTCCTGGCAGAACTGCACAGTGGGCAAGACTTGCTTTCTGTATCCAGTAGACATGTATTTCGAGCTTTATCCTGCAGACTACAATGTTTTAATATAGTAAGTTTTTCAGGGATTTAACCATGTATTGTGAAAAGAATGACCAAATAGAATATGGTGCTTGCACAATGTCCAAATTTATGCATTATGTTTCATAATGTTCTATTTATGTTCTCTCATAGAACAGAAAGCCTCATGTTTCTCCCATGGCACTGCTGGGGGATTTGAACTGCTCACCTTGCAGTAAGCAGTCAACTCGTAACCCACTTCACTACCAAAGCTCCTTTCACTGAGAATGGTGGTAGTGGTGGTTGTGTGCCACTGAGTCAGTTCCAAGTCATAGTGAGCCCTAGATGGGGTTTCTGAGGCTATAAATCTTAACAGGAGCAGCAGCTAGGTTTAGACCACTGACTGTAAGATTAGCATCCCAGCTCAAAAATCATCATGTTATCAGGTCTCACTGAGCACAGGTAGAAACAAAAGGGATCTCTCCCTCTACTCTTTTGTTCTTTCTGAAAGTCAAGAGATGGAGGAGACTTGTCCCAGCTCCATGTCCTTGGACTCTAACTTCAAAGACCTCCACCAACCTTGAGCCATTGTCAAGCCTCCTCATGATATCAGTGTAATAAGTAAAAACCTGAATTCTAAAGACTAATTCTAATCACTGAACTGATATGTTGATTCTAATAGTTATTTCTGCTTCTCCAGTTCTAAATGAGCAGCTTGAGGTCTGATTTGTGTGCCTTGCCATGCCAACATTGTAATAAACTAAACAAATTTATGCATGCAAATTATACTTAAGGTAAAAGCCTATATGAGATATAAACATATATATCTTTGTCCAAATGATAAAAAAAAAAATCAACGTAATTTTATTAGTAAGTTTTCTGAAATGTTATTTCATAAAACTAATTGATGAATGCCATGTTTCTGATACCAATCTTTAAAATAAGTTACAAAATTATAATTTTGCATGCCCTAAGTTTAGCAGCCACTCCCACTGAAATGTTTTAGAGAGAGAAAATAAAAATAAAAGTTTCCAAATGCTTAAGAACTGATATGAAGAGTAAAAAACAAAAAAAGCACTTAATTCTAGTTTCACTAAATAAAATTTTACAGCAAGTAATTTAAAAAACTAGTGACTTGAACTTAATTTGCTATTTTAACTCCAATTAAGTTCTTTTTATTTACTAGACATTTTATTCTGAACAATATTTACAAATAGCAATTCAGAAAACTGTTATTGTTAGGTACTGTCAAGTTGATTCCAACTCATAGCAACCCTATATACAACAGAATAAAACACTGTCCAGTCCCTCAGAAAATTAAGTAACCTTTACAGGATAAAGTGTAGACCATTATATCTCACTTTTTTTCTAGTATATTCAACATATTTATTGAACAGTAAGTGCTACATATTGAGCTTCTAATTTAAGGAATGAATTATAATATGCTAAAAAAAAATATGGATTTTCCCCTCAATGAACTTATTGAGATGACATTTACATTATAAAATATATAAATAACTGTATATTTACTTATTTATAAGGAGCCCTGGTACCATAGCAGATTACAAATTG
>NW_006408626.1:9509618-9511718 GCF_000296735.1 Chrysochloris asiatica
GTTAACTGTTGATCTGAGCAAAATGAAGTATTCTATAACTTCAATCTTTTCTTCACTTATCATCATGTCATTTATTAGTCTATTTGTGACGATTTTTTCCTGTTATTTAAGGTGCAACCTTACTGAAGGTTTTTTTTTTTTTTTTTTTTTTGATCTTCATCAGTAAGTATTTTAAGTCCTCTTCACTTCCAGCAAGCACGTTGTGTCCTTGGCATATCACAGTTTGTTTTCCTCTAATCTTGATACAACATTCCTCTTCCTATAATCCATATTCTCAAGTTATTTGCTCAGCATACAGAATAATTAATAAGATGAAAGGAGACAGCCTTGGCACACTCTTTTACTGATTTTAAATCATTATACTCTTACTCTGTTCAAAAAACTGCCTTGTGCTCTATATCTGGGTTGAAATTCTGGCCTGTGGGCGGTATTATTGTTGTTAATTGCCATCAAGTTGGTTCTGACGTATAGTGATGCTGTATAGGGTTTCTGATTTTGCAGTTCAAAACTAGACTTTGAAGTCTAGTACATTAACACACAGCACCACACAGGGACTTCTAGGGTCCACAAAATCATTCGGTCTGGCCCTGCCAAGGCAACCGCAGTTTCAGCCATCACATTGTTGTTGTTAAGTGCCATTGAGTCAGTTCTGACTCATAGCAACTCTGTACAGGGTTTCTAAGGAGGACTGGTGAGCTTAAACTGCTGACCTTATGGTTCAAACTGACCTTGAAGTCCAGCACATTAACCTACAGCACCACACTGAGACTCATTAGGGGTGAGTAGTGTAGTGGGTAGAGTCAGACTGCTAACCTAAAAGTCAGCAGTTTGAAATTACAGCTGTTCTGCAGGAAGAAGATGAGGCTTTCTGCTCCTATAAAGAATTTGCAGCCTCAAAAACCCTTCATAAGTTTGATATGAGTCAGAACCAACTCCATGCCACACCACCACCAATTAAACGTAGCAGGCTAATTTTAAAGTTGATAATTTTAGCCATCAAGGCAAGCAATCAAGTTCCTTCAGGACAAACCCCCCTCTAAGACTGCAACTCAAAGGGAACACATAAGCAGGCATGTAAGCTTACTGGTGCCCATGTTGGCTACTGGTGAGTAGAAGAGCTAGAAAGTCAGCAGTGAAGAAATGGGCTGAGTTCAACCATGGTCCATATACTCCTGTTGACCTGGGGATGAGAGATAGAAGAGGAAGTGCTGGTTGGTCCATAGTATGGTGAGACCTGGGGACACCTGAGCCTATAGACAAGGACATAGCCACAGAGGTCTAGAGCGGAGAGTGAAGCATCCAATTGATATGAAGTGATAGGGGTCGCACAAGTACACCCAAAGTTGCAAATAGTACCCAGTTGATGGCTTGATAATCAGAACTCAACTAGAGGAAGATAAAAAACAAAGAAAAAGTACAAAACAAATTTTGATAAAGGAAGCGAGGGTAAATTGCTACAATTGGATGAATTTGACCTATACTCATGGAGGGAGTAACTCTGAATACCAACAGAGAGTGAAGGAGTCGTCACATCAAGTAACAATGCTATCACTCTGTATACAGGGTAGATAGGGATGGGCAACTTAGACATTGGCTACCTAAAATGAGGGGGCAATAAAGGCACAAAGTGACTGGCTTACAAGGTTTCAAGGGGGAGTTTAGTTTAATAGTGTGTGGGGAAAAAAAAGAGTTCCCACTGAACAGTTTTCATCTTGTCTAAATGGGTCTGGTTAAAAGAGATGGGGGTAAGATTCTTATGATTCAATAATGAGTAATTGTTATTATGACTAATTGCAACCCTCACAATTGTAAAGGTGGAAGTTTTGTAACAAAAACAGGGAAGTGGTTAATCTTACAGTCCAGAAACAAAGGACTCTATGACCATCAAGGCAGAAGAGCACAAGAGGAATGAGAGACTTTATCCAGAGAAGCAGCGATACCAGAGATGGAGGCAGAGATACGGACATGGAGAGAGGGAGCAGCTGAGGATTCTACATTAATGGTAAGCAAGAGACTAAGCATTGGTGGCCAGGAGGCAGACTTGCAGACTGTGCCGTTAGGTGGTGTAAATTATTATACATGCCTGAGTGTTTAAAAAAA
>NW_006408626.1:9512373-9514323 GCF_000296735.1 Chrysochloris asiatica
TGTATGATTTGTTGGATGTAAAACTGATTATCTGCCCTGTAAACTTTTACTCAATTCACAATAAAAACCTTAAATTAAAGAAAAAAAAAGTTGATAATTTTGTATGGTTCGCAAATGATATTATAAATTTTGTAAGAAAAACAGTTCCTCACCCAGAATCTGTGTATAGGTTCCTCATGAGTGCAAGTAAGTGTTGTGTAATACCCATTCTTCTCAATGTTATTTATTGTTTGTACAATTCACACAGTGAAATGCATTTGCATAGTTAATAAAGCACAAATAAACATATTTCTGGTAGTCTCTGCTTTTAACCAAGATCCATCCATCTTAAGTCCTCAATTGTATTCCTATTTCAATGTCATCTTCTGAATCCACCCTGAATTTCTGGTGGCTCTGTTGATGCACTGCTGCAATCATTTCTTAATTATCTTCAACAACATTTTACTTTCATGTAATATGAATGCTATGGTTCAATGATTTCCTAATTCTGTTGGGTCACACTCTTTGGAATGGGCACAAATATGGATCTCTTCTAATCAGTTGACCAGGTAGCTTTCTTCCAAATTTCTTGGCAGAGATGAGTGAGGGCCTCCAGTGTTGCGCCCATTTGTTTGAACTTTCCTATGCATTCCATGAATTCCTGGAGCATTGTTTCTCACCACTGCTTTCAGTGAAGCTTGGGCTTCTTCTTTCAATACCATCAGTTCTTGATCATATGCTACCTCTTGAAATGGTTGAATACCGTCCATTTCTTTTTGGTACAGTGACTGTGTATTCATTCTGTCTTTGAGTGGTTCTTGCAGTATTTAGTATTTTGCCCGGAGAACTCTTCAATATCACAAGTGGAGGGTTGAATTTTCCTTCAGTTGTTTCAGCATGAGAAATGCTGAATGTGTTTATACTCGTTGGTTTTCTAACTCCAAGTCTTTGCACATTTTATTTTAATATTTGACTTTGTATTTTCAAGTGGCCTTTTGAAATTCTCTGCCCAGATCTTTTTTTACTTCTTCATTTCTTCCAGTTGCTTTAGCTTCTTTATGCTCAAAACAAGTTTCAAAGACTCTTGTAATATCCACTTTGTCTTTTCTTTCTTTCCACTTTTGCTTTTTTTCATGGATGATGCTCTTGATGTCAACCCACAACTATTCTGGTCTTTAATCATTATTGTTTAATGCATCAAATCTGTTTTGAGATGCTCTCTAAATTCAGGTGGGATATATCCAAGGTTATGCTTTTGCTCTTATGGACATTTTTCAATTTTCTTCAACTTCAGCTTGAATTGCATTTGAACAATTGATGGGCTTTGCTACAGTCAGCCCTTGGTCTTGTTTTGACTGATGATATTGAGCATTTCCATCTCTCTAGCAATAAGGTAGTTATTTGTTACTTGTGTGTTCTGCCTGGTCAGATCCATGTGTATGATAATCTTTTATGAAAAATGAATAAGTCAGCAATGAATAAGTCATTGGTTTTGCAAAGTTCTTTCACATAATTTCGATTATCATTTCTACCACCAAGGTCATACTTTCCAACTACTAATCCTTCCTCTTTATTTCCAACCTTCACATTGCAATAACCAGTAATTATCAATGCATCTTGATTGCATGTTTGATCAATTGCCACCTTAAGAAGCTGGTAGAATTCTTCAATTTCATCATCACTGGTTTTAGTGGTTGCTATGTAAATCTGAATAATAGTGGTATTGACTGGTCTTAGTTGTTGTTAAGTGTCACAGAGTCGGATTCTGACCAATAAAGACCAGATGATACGACCTTGATCGCTGAGAGTGAAGAGGACTTGAAACATTTACTTATGAAGATTAAAGAGCACAGCCTTCGATATGGATTGCATCTAAATGTCAAGAAAACAAAAATCCTCACCACTGGACCAATAAACAACATTCTTATCAATGGAGAAAAGATTGAAGTTGTCAAGGACTTCATTCTTCTT
>NW_006408626.1:9514933-9528719 GCF_000296735.1 Chrysochloris asiatica
AGGGTTTCTGAGGAGCAGCTGATGAACTTGAACTGCCAGCCTTTCCATTCAAGTGGACTTTGCAGTCCAGTGAATTAACCAATAGCAGCACACCAGGACTCCAGTCTTCTTAGTAGGCATATAGATATTAGCCTATCACAGGCAGCATTTTATGTCAAGATAGAAACGCCTTTTCTGTTGATGCATACAATGCCATTCCACTTCGATTTTCATTCTCAGCATAGTGTACCATATGATTGTTTGATATAACATGGCCAATATCAACCCATTTCAGCTGACTATTGCCTAGGATACTGATTTGTATGTGTTCCATTTTATTTTTGACCTCTTCCAATTTTTCTAGATTCATGTCATGCATTTCACATTCCAATTATTAATGGATATTTACAGCTGTTTCTTTTCATTTTATTTTTCCCCATCAGCAAATGGAGGTCTTGTAAGCGTTGCTCCATTCATATCATTATGACCAACTCTACTTCAAAAAGGCAGCTCTTTTGAGTCCCTTCCAATCTAAGGGGCTCATCTTCCAGAACTGTATCAGACAATGTTCCACTGCTATTCATAAGGCTTTCAGTGAATAGCCATTCAGAAGTTGATTGCATTTACTTCTTCCTTGTCTTAGTCTTGAAGCTCCAATTATACCTATGCACAAAGGGTGACCCTGCTGGTATCTAAAACTCTTGTGGCATAACTTCCAGCACCACAGTAACACACATATTACCAAAAATTTGACAAACAAGTGGTGGTAGTTATACACGGTGGTGGTAATGGCTATGTGCTGTGGAGTTGGTTCCAAGGCTGTAAATCTTTATGGGTTGGGGCTGCTAGAATCAAACTGCTGAACTTGCAGTTAACAGCTCAATTCATAATACACTAAGCTTCCAGAGCTTCTTGGTATTTATATGTAATTATGTATAAATACCTATAATAGAAGAGAGAAAGCAGTGACTTCTGAGTTCTATAAGAGGAAAATATATTTTTAAGGTAGTTCAAAGCCAGTAAAGGTGAACTCTGTTTGACATATTAGCAGTGGTAGGAAGCAGAATTCCCAATCACAATGTTCATTGGGTAACTTCTAAGAGACCTAAAATTAAAATATGAGTGTCTCAAATGTTAAATTCAGAGCACAAACTGCAATAATAACAATGACCCCAAAAGCTCTCTCACTGAACCCCTTTAACACATTTATCTGGAACCAGAAAAGGTTAACTATATTTTAACTATTAGAATAATTTAATTCCTTTTCAGATAATCCAGCATTAAACATAAACTAAAGTGTCTCTGCAATAAGTTCAACTCAGAAAAGAACCCATAGTATACATAAATTTGTTGTGATTAAGTGCCATAAGATTTACGGAGATTCTGTTGGAGAAAACTTAAGGTTGAGCCAAAGAATTCTAGATTTAGCAGGTATAGAAACTGGACAGGAAGATAAAAATTGAAAAAGGAAAGGACAAATATTTAAATTTTAGTTGGGACTAATGAAAAGAAACAATACATGAGTTCAAGTTCTTATATGGCTACAAAACTCAGAGAAAAACAAGATATGATTCCATAAAATTGCATTTCAATTCCATATTGTAAATCACCTGGACTAAGCTTATAATTAGGAGGAAAAAAAGGTGACATGGGGGATGATAAAATCTTCATTGTGTGATGGAAAAATCTCCAAAACTGAAATCAAGAAAACTCTATAGTTATTTTAGGTATTCAAAAAAATTTGTTTTTTTGTATTTTAAACAAATACAATACTAAGATTGATTATTTTATTATAATTGTACTGATGGGGCACCATAGGATAAGCACTTGACTTCAAGTTCAGTTTGAACTGCAATGTCAGTAGTTCAAACTTACCAGTTGCTTCTTGGAAACCCTATAGAGAGTCTCTCTGAGTCAGAACTGGCTCAAGGACATTTAACAACAACAACAATAAAATTGTACCAAAATAAAGAATTGATTAACATGAGAGGATATTAAGGTTTTTACATTTTTAAAATGTAGCAAAAGTGTAATAAAGGAAAAATAAAATGCTATTATTTATATGCAAGTTCAAACAAATAAAAGAGAAAATTCAATTTCATTCCAAATGATCTTTAAATTTCCTATAAATTTATCCCAGTTGATTAATTTAACTGAAGACCTTTTTTCAAGAGTTACTGATTAACTTTCAAACTTAACATCTAAAACAGAACATTCCACATTAATAAATAAAATCTGGCTAGAAAATTAAGTAAAAGAGCTGTTTGCTTTTGTTTTGTTTAATGTAAAAGATATTTTTACTTTACATATTATAGATCTGCAACATTTTAAATAAGGCATGCTTATTAAAGTTTAAACAGATGCATTTTTGAGTAATTGTTTGACGAAAGCATGAAACTGGAAGAAGAAAACTGTGCATGAACAGAGACTGAATGCTAGTCATTGCTGTGTTGGAGCCCATTGTTACAGCCACTATATCAATCCATCACAATGAGGGTCTTCCTCTAAACCTGTACTTTACCAAGCATTATTATATCCTTCTCCAGGGACTGGTCCCTTCTGTATTTCCAAAGTAAGTGAGACCAAGTTTTGCTATCCCGCCTTCTAAGGAACATCTGGCTATATTTTCTTTCAAATTAGATTTAGTCATTCTTCTGAAAACTAGCGGTATACTCAGTATTTTTCACTAACATCAGAATTCAAAGACATCAATTCTTTGTTGGTTTTCCTTAATCACTGGCCAGCTTTTGCATGCATCAGAGGCAATTGAACTACACTGGTTTGTGTCAGATGTCTGTCAGTCTTCAAAGTATCATTTGATGAGGTGTTTTGCTGCAGATTTGCCCAATGCAATACATCATTTGATTTCTTCATTGTAACGTCCATAGTGTGGAGCCAGTACAAAGAAATCCTTGACAATGCCCATATTTTCTTCATTTATCATGATGTTGCTTAATGGACCAGCTCTGAGATTTTTGTTCTCTTTATGATGAGTTATAATCCATACAAAACCTTAGAAACCAGGATGGCTGGGCCTGGTCTCTCATACTTCAAACATGTTAGCAGAAGGGACTAGTCCCTGGAGGAGTAGATTCTGTTTGGTAAAGTAGAAGGTTAGTGATAAAGAGGAAGACCTCGATGAGGTGGACTGACACAGTTCAAACAAACCATTTTGAAGATGGCACAGGATCCCCAACATTTCCTGCTGTTGTGCATAGCATTTTGAAGAGTTCTACTTAGAAACAACAGTGATCCACACTGAGGGTTTCAGTCTTAGATATTCATCGGTAAGTGCTTTAAGTACTCTTTGCTTTCAGCAAACAATGCTATGTAATCTGCATATCACAGATTGTTAGTGAGCCTTCAGCTATGCCTAAAGCTGAGTTTTCAGATTATTTGCATAGAATACAGACTGAATAAATAAGGGAAAGGATACAACCCTGACACATACCTTTGTTGATTATAAACCACAAAATATCACCTTATTCTGTTGAAATGACTGCCTTCTATGTTGCTGCAGGATAAGCACTGCTGCTAACCACAAGGTCAGCAGTTCAAACCCACCAGCTGCACCTCAGAAACCCTATACAGAGTCACTATGAGCCATAACTGACTTGAAGGCACTTAATAACAATAACAATTCTCTATATAAAGCTTCCACATAAGCACAATTAAACATTCTAAAATTTACATTATTTCCAATGTTATTCATAATTTGTTATAATTCACCCAAATGCCTTTGCATAAAAAATAGCAGAAAGACAAATATCTTTCTGCTTTCTTTGCTTTCTGCCATGTTCTATTTGAAGTTAGCAATGATATCCCTTGTTCCAGGTCCTCTTCTGAATTCAATTTGAATTTCTGGCAGATGATGTATCACTTTAACCTTTTAAAAATTATCTTCAGCATAATTGTACTTGAATGTGATGCTAATGATATTGTTTGACATGTTTGCATTTGTTCAATAACCTTTCTTTAGAATGGGCACAAATATGGATTTCTCTTAGTAAGCTGACCAGGTACCTGTATCCCAAATTTATTAATATAGAAAAGTGAATGTTCCCAGTTTTGCAGCCGTTTGTTGAAACATTTCAATTGATATTCCATAAATTCCTGGAATCTTATTTATTTATTTTTTTTTTGCCAATGCCTTCAGTACAGTTTGGACTTCTTCCTTCAATATTATCAATTCTTGATCATATGCAACCTCCTGATTGGTTGATAATAAACCTATTCTTTTTGGTATATTAACTGTATATTTCTTCCATCTTCTTTTGATTCTTACTGTGTCATTTCATTTTTTTATCTTTGATATCACATTCAAGACTCCATTTTTCATTCAGTTCTTTCAGCTTGAGATATGTGACCCAGTATAGGGTTTCCAAGGAACAGCTAGTGAGAATGAACCACCGACCTTGCAGTTCAAATGACTTTGCAGTCCAGCACATTAACCCATAGCGCCATTTTACCAAACATGATATCTTCTCCCAGGAGTGGTCCATTCTGATAATATGTCCAAAATATGAGAGACAAAGTCTTGCCATCCTGGTTTCTAATGAGTATTATGGCTGTACTCTTCAATACACATTTGTCTGTTCATTGGGCAGTCCATGGTATTTTTTATATTCTTCTCTAACACCACAACTCAAATGCATCCATTTTTCTTATTCACTGTCCAACCTTCACATGCATATAAAGCTACTGAAAATACCATGATTTTGATAGGCACACCTTAGTCCTCAAACTGACATCTTTGTTCTTGGTCATTTTAATGGGTCTTGTGCAGATTTATCAAATGCAATGCATCAATTGATTTTTTGACTGCTGCTTCCATGAGTGTTGAAAGTAGATTCAAACAAAATGAAGTCTTGAACAACTTCAATATTTTCTCTACTTATCATGATAGTTTTTATTGGTCCAATGGTGAGGATTTTTGTTTTATTGACATTGAGGTACAATCCATACTGAAGGCTCTGGTCTTTGATCTCCATTAGTAAGTATTTTAAGTATGCTTCACTTTCGGCAAGCAAAGTTGTATCATGTGCATATAGCAGGTTGTTTATAAAACTCCCTCTATGTCTGCAGCCACAATCTTCATATAACCCAGTTTCTCAAATTATTTGCTCAGCATACAGTTTGAATTAATAAGGTGAAAAAATACAAACCTGGCAAACACGTTTCCTAATTTTAATCCTTCACTATTCTCTTGTTCGGCTTGAACAACTGATTCTTAGTCTGCATACAAGTTCTTCATGAGTACAATTAGGCATTCTGGAATACCCAATCCTCACACTGTTTTCAATATCTTCTTTTGATCCACACAGTTAAAAACATTTGCATAGCCAATAAAGCACAGGTAAATATCTTTGTGGTTTTCTCTGCTTTCAGTCAAGATCCATCTGATGTCCTTGTTTGAATTGGGCTTGAACAACTGACAATTCCATGTCAATGTAATGTTGCAGCCATTTAAAAATTATCTTTAGCAAAATTTTACTTGCATGTGATATTAATGATATTGTTTAATGATTTCCACATTCCATTTGGTTGCCTCTTTGGAATGGGCATGTATATGGAACTCTACAAATCAGTTGGTCAGGTAACTGTCTTCCAAGTTTCTAGGCATAGATGAATGAGTGCCTCCAGTACTGCATGTGTTTGTTCACAGACTCTTTATGTGGCACTGCAGGATAAGCACTGGACTGTGAACCACATGTCAGTGATTCAAACCCACCATCCGCTTCTTGAAAGCCCTATACATGGTTGCTATAAGTTGATACTGACTCACAGCACTTAAAAGCAACATGAATTCCTGAAGGCTTATTCTTTGTGATTGCTTTCAGTACACCTTGGACTTCTTCCATCAGTACCATTGGCTCTTGCTCATATGCTACCACTTGAAGTGATTGAACATCACCCATTTCCTTTTGGTACAGTGACTCTGTGTATTCCTTCCATCTTCTTTTGAAACTTTCTGCATCATTCAATATTTTGCCCATAGCATCTTTCAATATTGCAAGGTAAGGCTTGAGTTTATTTTACAGTTCTTTCAACTTCTGAAATACTGAGTATGTTCTTCCCTTTTGGTTTTCTAACTCCAGATCTATGCATATTTCTTTAAAATACTTGACTTTGTCTTCTCTAGCTGCCCTTTGCAATTTCTTCTCAGCTCTTTTATCTCTTCACTTCTTTCATTTGCTTTAGCATCTCTACACTGAGCAGCAAGCTTCAGAGTCTCTTCTGACATTTATTATGGTCTTTTCCTTCATAATGACCCTTTGCTTTTTTCCTGTATGCTGTTCTAGATGTCATCCAACAACTCTTCTGGTCTTTGATCCTTAGTGTCTAATGCATCAAATATATTCTTAAAATTATCTCTAAATTTAGATGGGATACATCCAAGGTTATTATTTTGGCTCTCGTGGTCTTGCTTTAAGTTTCCTCAGCCTCAATCTGTACTTGCATATGAGCATTCGATGGTCTGTTCACAGTTTTCCTCTGGCCTTGTTTTGACTGATTATATGGAGCCTTCCCACAGATGTAATTAATTTGACTTTTGTGTACTCCATCTGGTGCTGTCCATGTGTGTAGTTGTCATTTATGTTGTTAAAACAAGTATTTGCAATAAAGAAGTCATTGATCTTGCATTATTTTATGATGCCATCTCCAGCATCATTTCTATCACCAAGACCATATTTTCCAACTATTGATCCTTCTTTGTTTCTAACTTTTGTATTCCAATCACTAGTAATTTTCAACACATCGTGATTGTATGCTTGATCAATATCAGACTGAACACATTGGTAGAATTTTTCAGTTTCATCATAACTGGCTTTAGTGGTTGGTACATAAATTTGAGTAACAGTGGTATTAACTGGTATTCCTTATAGGCTTATGGGTATTATCCTATCACAGACAGCATTAGACTTCAAGATAGATCTTGGAATGTTCTTTTTGATGATGAATATGATACCATTCCTCTGTAATTTGTCATTCCAGCATTGTATACCATATGATTTTCAAATTCAAAATAGCTAATACCAGTCCATTTCAGGTCAGTAATGCATAGGATATCAATGTTTATGCACTCCATTTAATTTGTGACGACTTCTAATTTTACTAGGTTCATACTTCATACATTCTATGTTATGATTATTAATGGATGTATGCAGCTGTTTCTCCTAATTTTGAGTTGGACCCTATCAGCAAATGAAAGTTCCAAAAGCTTTTACTCCATTCGTGTCATCATGATTAACTTTACTTTGAGTAGGCTGTTCTTTCCTGGTTATATTTTGAGTGACTTCCAACCTGAGAGGCTCATCTCCCATCCTTATATCTGAAAAAACTCTGTTGCTATTCATAGTGTTTCCATATGTAGTATTCTGGAGCTATCTAACAGTGTTACACTGCTAGTCATAGGTTCCCGATGGCTAAACATTCAGAAGTAGTTTGCATCTGCTTCCTACTCTGTTTTAGTCTGTAAGCTCAACTGAAACCTGTCTATCAATGGGTGATCCTGCTGGTATTTAAAATTACTTATGGATAGCTTCCAGCATCACACCACCACCATAGAATGACAAGCTGACAGACTAGTGGTCATATTAATCTTTAAGCATTCCATTTCATCTTTTTATATCCCCCCCCCTCAAAATTGTGACAACAGATTAAGCTCTATGGTCCTGACAGTGGAAAAGTGCCTTACTTTGAAACCTAAGCAATGCAGAAACTGAATGTGAAGAAGAAAGTCATGAGCTGGCAATCAGGTTGCCATCTGATATTGAGCTTCTATTCCTTCTTTACCTCAAGGTCCTTCTTTCTTTCTACATTTATAAATCTGATTTCATTGTTATATCACATAATTCCTCCATACGGTCTGGTGGCATATAAACTTGATAATATATATATGATTTACCCTACACACCACAATTCCTCAAAACACTTCTATAATTTGTATAGTATCTAGAGTAAACTAAGCCCCAGAATCATTTCTATAACGTTGTTGTTGTTTTTATGTCCCTTGGAGTTGGTTCCAACTCATAGCGACTCTGTATAGAAATGATAAGGAATAGCTGGTGGGTTTGAACCACTGACCTTGTAGTTAAGAATTCAATGCTTATTTTACAGTGCTAAGCCAGGAGTCCATCAGGTTAGTCCCTATTTATCCTGGTGGAGCTCTGTAGGATAAGCACTGGACTGCTAACTACAAGGTCAGTGGTTCAAACCAAACAGATGCTCCTCAGAAACTCTATGCAGGGTCACTATGAGTTATCACCAACTCCATGGCACTTACCAACAACATCCTACTTAGAGGAGACATGGAAACACAGTGGCTAAGAGCTTAACTATTATTTCAAAAGACTAGTTGCTGGAACATAACAGTCACTCGGTAGAAGACAGATATGGCAGTCTGATTCCATAAAGATTTACAGTCTTAGAAAGACTATACTACTCTGCCAAATTCTAGTGGTCTGCCTTTACCAACCTGGAGGGAGACATTAAACAGTACCTATCAGTTGTTCCTGGTGTAACACTGTAGGATCCGCATTGGACTGTGACCCACAAGGTCGGCAGTTCAAACCCACTGCTGATCCTCAGAAACACTATACAGGGTCAGAACTGACTCAATGCACTTAGAAAAAAAACAGTAATTGGACAACTCTATTTTACCTCATAGGGTCTTTTGAAGCAGAATTGACTCAACAGCAATGGATTATCCTATTTATATGGTATTTTGATTCTGCATCAGTAAGCTGTAAAGCAAAACCCACTCCAATATATACAGGCTATTCTAATCTTCTGAACTGAGAAGTAAAATAATGAGTGAATCAAAAATTGTATTTTAAACTGATATATAACTCAATAACAATTAAATACATTGCTGAAAATTAAAGTAATTGAGTTGTAAGAGATAAATGTGGACAGTTGTTCCATAGGCCATACCATACAAAGTTCAAACAGAAACAGAAAACATGATTGAGGGTTTTAACTAAGGAAGAATAAGATCAGATTTGCCTTTTAAATGGCTCAATTTGCCATAGTGTGAAGATAGAAATGAGGAGGAAAAAATTGTATTTATAAGAAAAATAGTATTTATAAGAAATAGTTAACATAACAGGCAGGAGACTACCATACTTATGTTGTTGTTGTCAGGTGCCATTGAGTCAGAACCGACTCATAGCAACCCCATGCACAGCAGAATGAAATAATGTCCGATCCTGGGCCAACCTCACTACCGCTGCCACACTTGACACCATCAATGATGCCACCTGACTGATCCATCTTGTTGAGGGTCTTCCTCTTTTTCTCTGACCCTCCACCTTACCCAGCATGACATCCTTCTCCAGTGACTGTTCTTTATAGAAGCCTGCTTTCAGACTGGCATTCAAGAACTTACGTTTCAGGAGGGTTCCGTGAATAAGAATGGTAAGAATGGCTTGTGCTTAAACTTTTAGTGCATAACAATACAATTCATGTAAACACCTCTGGGAGACAGCTGGACAGAAGATGCCCAGTCAAATTCTTGGGTACTGAGTCTCTAATAAGATTCCTTGGCTGACAAAAGTTTACCTGTGTTGTTCCAAATCATTGCTGGATTAATTAATCATATCTTGTGTAATTAGTGTGACAGAACTCTTGGAATCTTGTGCTTGGTTTTCTCCAGACTTTGCCCATGCATCTTTTCCCTTTGCTGAGTTTACTAGATATCCTTACACTTCAATAAAGCATGGTAATAAGTATAAACACATATAACCTATGTGAATTGATCCTGAAACTGAAGTCTTGATTTCTCAGATTCTAGAAGACTCCGAAGTAATGCAATGTTTGCTGCCAAAAGGACAAGATGTACATAAAGGGGATGGTTAAAAACAAGAATATTTGAGTCAGATAGACATGAGTTCAAATCTCAACTCCACCACTGATAAGTCATGTTGTTGTTGTTGTGTGCTGTGTAGTCAGTTCCGACTCATAGCGACCCTGTACAGGGTTTCCAAGGCTGTAAATCTTTACAGGAGCAGAAAGCCTCATCTTTCTCCCATGGAACAGCTGGTAGTTTCGAACTGCTGACATTGAGGTTTGCAGCCCGATTTGTAACCACTACACGATAAGCCATAAGCAAGGCTTTATACTTGTTGTTGTTGTTAAGTGCCGTCGAGTCGGTTCTGACCCATAGCGACCCTGTATAGGGTTTCAGAGGGTGTAAATCTTTACGGGAGTAGAAAGCCTCATCTTTCTCCCGCGGAGCGGCTGGTAGTTTCGAACCGCTGACCTTAAGGTTCACAGCCCGATTCGTAACCACTATGCTACCAGAGCTCCTTTATACTAGACTTTAAAAATTCTTATGAAAATTTTAAGAGGAAATATCTAACACACAGTTGGCTTTCCTAATCTAAAACTGGTCATGTAGTCAGCGAAAGAATCTTTTTTAGAGGTATATGAAACAAGAGAAGAGATGAGTTCACCTACACAAAATGTGTGCAGTCAGAAGAAGAGTGTTGTTGTTAAGTGATATCAAGTTAGTTTTGACTCATAGTTTCCAAGGAACAACTGATGAGTTTGAACTGCCAACCAACCTTGTGGCTCAAACTGACTGTGCGATCCAGTACTTTAGCCCACAGAGCCATACCAGGACTCCAGAGAGCTAACCAAGTAGAAATCACAGATAAAGCCAACAGTTAAGTGGTGGTGGTGTGCCATGGAGTCTGTTCCGACTCATAATGACCTTGTGTAGGGTTTCTGAGGCTATAAATCCTTATGGGAGTAGAAAGCTTCATCTTTCTCCCATGGAATGGCTGGTAGTTTTGAAGTGCAGACCTTGAGGTTAGCAGCCCTACTCATAACCACTCATACCAGAGATCTATGCCATCAGTTAGGAGCAGAAAGTAAAAGAGGAAACCCTATACAAGGTTGCTATAAATTAGAGTAGAGATTCTCTAGGCATTATCCCTATATCAATGGGACCAACATTACCAGGAAACTTATTTGAAATTAAAACTTGCATTCCCTACCCAAAATCTATGCAATTCTGGGGCCCAGCAATCTGTGTTTTAACAAGCTCATCTCGTGGTTACATGCTAACTATCCAGTTTGTGTAAAATTCCAATAAGTAAGTCAGACAACATATACAGTCAAAAAGCTAGAGGGAACAGCCCAATAACGTACACAAAATGTTATGAGATAACACAAGTCAAAGACGTATAGACTAGCAATGTCAAAGACAGTTGAACTCAAGCAAGGTAAGTTCTATGATGTGCTCATTATATTTGATAGTTTGGCTGTAACAAAAGTTTCACAGAAATAGCAGGGACAGAATTCAAATCGAGTGGATTAAGGAAAAATAATGGAAGGTGAGAAAATGAAGACACAAAGATCCAACTATTGTTTCTAATAAGTTAACTGTAAAGAAACAGGATTGGAGAGCAATGCGACCCAGTCATGGCAGGTTTTGCTACTGATATTCCTTTTTTGTTTTCTTCTGCCTCTTATTTTATTAATATTTTTTTTAAGTGAGAGAGTCCTGACAATGTGATAGGCCACAGCAACAGAAAATAGAAATGAATAATAATGGAATAAAAGAGGATAAACATAGAGCAAAGTACAGGACAGAAAAAAAAAAAAAAAGAGAGAGAGAGAGTATACAGTATGAGATGGATAGAAAAATTGATTGCAAGTGCTGGATGGAGAGTTGAACAGAAAATGTAAATCATGCATTTGATATAAGGTCATTTTTTATCCCAAGTGGTATGATTTTCCTTTTATGTTGATCATCTGGCAGAAGGAGTACTTTGTAATAATTCATTATACATTCCTGGTATTTGACATAGTTGTTGTTAAGTGCTGCTGATTGAATTCCAACTCACAGTGACCCTGTATAGGGTTTCCCAGAAGAGGCTGGTGGGTTTGGAACACCAACTTTGTGGTTAGCAGTTCAGTACTTATCCTAAAACACCACACCAGGAGGCTTAATAAACATTTCAATAAAAGAATAATTTGAGAAATAATATAAAAACTCTTCATTTCACTTGAAATCAGTACTAATGATGAAAGAGGTGGAGGGAGAAAGAGTCAGAGAGAGGAAGGAGAAGGAAAAAGAACAAGTAGGAGAGAGGAGAAAGATGAAGGAGAAAGAAAAATCTAAACGTGAGGTGTTAGCTGTAGTGGTCCTAAGCAACTCACAAGAGCTGAATATATGCACCTCCTTCCAACTCTATTCATCTTGAAACTGATAGATATAGACAAGCACAATGTTTTCTTTTTCTGGAGAGCCAGTGTTAAATGTTACCAATACCCAACAGGAGAGTGACAAGAGGTGGCAAAGGAATAAAGCAAGGAACTGGCCACTTAAAGATTACTCACTCTGGACTTTATCAGTAAAATAATGAGAAAAAGGAAAAAACAAAAATTGACAATTGGGCTTATTGTCAATGTTAAGTGCCATCAAGTTGATTCCAACTTATAGTCACCCTTTATAGGGTCTAAGTAAGCAGCTAATGGGTTTGAACCAACAACCTTGTGGTTCGAAGTCCAGTGCTTATCCTATAGCACCAATCTAGGAGTCTGATATCTGAGCTAGGTACCTCTTAACTGTTGTTACTTTCGAGTGTCTTTGAGTCAGTTCTGACTCATCGAGACCCTGTATAGAATTTCCAAGGATGGGCTGGTGAAGTTCGTACTACTGAGCCTAATGTTTTAATCAACCTTGCAGTCCAGGGCTTATCCTGCTGTGCCAGAAGTAGGACTCTGAAAATTAAGCAATTACATAGCTGGTAAGTAGTATAGGAATTCAAATGCAAATTTATTACTATACTCTAAAGCTTATTTTTGTATTTTCCATGCTTGCCTTATCAATAAAGTTATTTGGACCTCAGTATACTCCCCATTCTAGGCCTAATAAATCAGAGTATAAATGAAGGAGAAAGACCTGAGCATCTATATAAGCTACATAAATCATGTTAGCAGGCAAATCTGGAAAATATTGTACTATATCTCACTGGCTCTAAAGTATCTTTTTGGTTTATTAGTCTAGGTCAGTAGCATAGGACTCAGAGAATTAGTTTAATTCAGGAAAAAATATATCAGGTAATAGTATATTTTATCCACCACATGTTTATCAGATTGTCATACTGTGGTGGCTTGCATATGTCTGTGATTCTGGAATTTATGCCACCAGTATTTTAAATACCAGAAGGTTCAACCCTGTGGACAGGTTTTAGATGAGCTTCCTGACAAAGAAAAACTAAGAAAGTGAGACTTACTACCTCTGACTATTTAGTCACTGAAAACAATATGAAGAGCAGTGGAACATTATCTGATAGCCCGAAAATATTGAATATTGAAACATGATGAAGAGAACCAGAACACTGTCAGATATAGTGCCAGAAGATGAGCCCCTCAGGTTGGAAGATACTAAAAAATATGACTGAGGAAGAGCTGTTTCCTCAAAGTATAGTTGACTGTTATGACATGAATGGAATAAAGCCTTCAAGACCTTTACTTGCTGATGGGGCACAGCTCAAAATGAAAAGAAACAGCTATAAACATCCATTCATAATAAGAACATGGACTGTACGAAGAATGAATCTAGTAAAATTGGAAATTGTCAAAAGAGAAATAGAACACATAACCATCAGTATTCTAGATATTAGTGAGCTGAAAGGGACTGGTATTAGCCATTTTGTATCTGCGGATCATATGGTTTACAATGCCAGGAATGAAACATTGAAGAGGAACAGCATCGCATTCCTCATCAAAGAGAAGATATTAAGATCTGTATTGGAGTAAGACACTGTCTGTTATCAGATAATATGCATAT
>NW_006408626.1:9543180-9544553 GCF_000296735.1 Chrysochloris asiatica
ACACAAAACTAAGAAAGCAGAAACACCACACACACAAAAAAAAACAAACTTAATGGCAGCAATTAATCTATACTGAGGGTTAATGTGCCAGACTGCAAAGCTGTTTGAACTGCGAGGTCAGTAGTTCAAGCTCACCAGTCACTTCTCGGAAACCCTATACACGGTCGCTATGGGTTGGAACCAACTCAACGGCACTTAACAACAACAACATTAATAATTACAGTGAATGCAAATGAATTAAATGCACCAGTTAAGAGACAGAGGGTGGCAGAATGGATAAGAAAACAAGATCCTTCAATATGCGGTATGCAAGAGACACATCTCACACACAGAAACAAAAACAGATTAAAAGTCAAAGGATGGAAAAAAATATACAAAGATAATTTCAATAAAAAGTGAACAGGAGTGGCAGTACTAATCTCTGATAAAATAAACATTAAAGCAAAAACCAGTATAATAGATAAAGAAACCAAAATTCTTGCATTGGTCTTTGAGAGTGCAAGGTAAACTTTGTACTTTTACCATGGCCCATTTAACTTATCCAAGAATTGGCTGTCCTTATAAGAAAAAAGATGGGAAGTTTTCATTTCCACGTTCCATCTATTAGGTATACTCCCAATTTCAAATGACAACTTTTCCTTCAATTGAGTCAGCAGAAATGTCATCTGAACTAATCATACCATAGGTGACAGTTATATTGCATACTTAACTGTAAAACTACAAATAGGGAAATATTTTTGTATTCTGTCATGGACTGCTCTTTCCATTTGTCCTGCCAACTCAAACACAATTCCCTGGTTTCCCTTTTCCTGCTTAGTGACCTATGGAATGCAAACAGAAGGCAAGGTGTAGAAGAAGAGTATGCTTAAGTCCCTGTTCTCAAAAAGCCACTGGAAGATGAATAGAACCTAGTCCATTTCACATTATAGAAGATAAAATACTACTGCGTATCTTTCAGTTCATCTAACCCCAGAAGATCAGTCAAAGTTCTTATTCTATCATGCTCATTCACAGCCTCCACATAATGAGTAATGTGTGTTGAATCTGGGGACCCCCTCTTGAAGAGATGTTAGTTCTGCTCTCTCCTCAGTCACAGCTGCTGTTGCTATGGTTGTATTATTAGGAAGGGAAAATCTGTTCACCTCTCTGGATTCGGTACCAGCAACTGTGGAGAAAGGAAACATATGATACGAATGGAAACCTGTTTTAAATTTTATCCTTGCATTTCACTGAAATAGCCATAGCTAGCATTTTATGAATATCTATTGCTATGAGTCGGAACCGCCTCCACAGCACATCACCACCACCACCATTCTCTGTCAAATACTATGCTAAGTGTTTCCATGCATTATCTCAATTAATCCTTACAAGCC
>NW_006408626.1:9545598-9567742 GCF_000296735.1 Chrysochloris asiatica
TCTTTTTCTCTGACCTTCCATGATACCAAACATGATATCCTTCATCAGTAACTGGTCCCTCCTGACAATGTGTCAGAAGTATGAGAGACAAAGTCTGGCCATCCTGGCCTCCAAAGTGCACTCTGGCTGCACTACTTCCAATACAGATCTGTTGGTTCTCTTGGCAGCCAATGATACATTCAATATTCACCTCCAACACCATAACTCAAATGTATCTATTTTATGATCTTCCTTATTCACTGTCCAGCTTTTGCATGTATATGAGGTTATTGAAAATACCATGGCTTGAGTCGGGCACACCTTAGTCCATAAGCTGATATATTTGTTTTTCAACACTTTAAAAAGGTCTTGTGCAGCAGACTTGCCTAATGCAATACATCGTTTAATTTCTTGACTGCTGCTTCCATGAGTGTTGATAGTTGATCCAAGAAGAATGAAGTCCTTGACACCTCCACTCTTTTCTCCATTGGTAAGAATGTTGTTTATTGTTCCAGTGGTGAGGATTTTTTTTTTTTTTACATTGAGATGCAATCCATACCAAAGACTAAGACCATAAAGTCTTTGATCTTCATCAGTAAGTATTTTAAGTCTTCTTCAATTTCAGCAAGCATGGTTGTATCATCTGCATATTGCAGGTTGTTAATGAATCTTCCTCCAATCCTGAAGTCACATTTTTATTCATAGAACCCAGCTTCTCAGATTATTTGCTCAGCATACAGGTTGAATAAGTATGGTGAAAGAATACAGCCCTGTCACTCACTTTTCCTAATTTTAAACTATTCAGTGATTCCACGTTCTGTTTGAACAACTGCCTCATGGTCTATGTACAGGTTCCCCATGAGCACAATTAAGTATTCCAGAATAGTCATACTTCACAATGTTGTCCATAGCTTGTCATGATCCACAAAATTGAAGACCTTTGTGCAGTCAATAAAGCACAGGTAAACATCTTTGTTTACATTAGACACTAAAGACCAGATGAGTTGTATGATAACATCAAGAATATCATACAAGAAGGACGCAAAAAGTCATTAGAAAGACAAGAAAGAAGAAAAAGATCAATATGGATGTCAGAAGAAACTGTGAAATTTGCTCTCCAGTGTAGAGATGCTAAAGCAAATGGAAGAAATGAGGAGGTATAAGAGCTGAACAGAAAATTTCAAAGGCCAGTTCAAGAAGAGAAAGTCAAATACTACAATGCAATGTGTAAAAATCTGGAGTTAGAACATACTCAGCATTTCTCAAGCTGGGAGAACTGAATAAAAAATTCAAGCATTGACTTTCGTTATTAAAGGATTATCTGGGTAAATTATTGAATGATGCAGAAAGCATCAAAAGAAAATGGAAGGAATACACAGAGTCACTGTACCAAAAGGAAATGGTTGATGTTAAACCATTTGAAGAGGTAGCATATGATCAAGAGCCAATGATACTGAAGGAAGAAGTCTAAGGTGCATTGAAGGAATTGGCAAAGAACCAGGGAATTGATGGAATGCAAGTTGAAATCTTTCAAGAAAATGAGGCATCTTTGGAGGCACTGACTCATCTATGCCAGGAAATTTGGAAGACTACTATCTGGCCAAATGATTGGAATAGATTATTATTTGTGCCCATTCCAAAGACAACCCAGTGGGATGCGGAAATTATTGGACAATCTCTTTGATATCCCATGTGAGTAAAGTTTTGTTCAAGGTAATACAAAAACGGCTGCAACCATACATTGACAGAGAACTTCTAGAGGTTCAAGCCATATTCAGAAGAGGATGAGAAATGACGGATATCATTGTTGACATCAGATGGATCTTGGCTGAATATATACCATAAGATACTCTAAAACTTTAAAGAAGTTACCTAGATTCATAGTGCCTGCCCACATAGGTGCTAAATAAATGATTGCTTAATCTATAGGTCAATAAACATTAATAAAAATTTGCAGTAATTTTTGAAGAGTCTAGGATTGTTTTTACCCACTAAGTTAATTATTTTTTGTTTACACATGCGAAACAGCTTGTTATATAGAAGCCACTGTTCTCAGCATGTTACATACATTAAACCATTTAATCCTCATTATAACCATATAAAGAATATACTATTATTATCTTTATTCTTTTGGTGAGAAAACAGAGACATATGGAGGGCAATGTCATTCTATTAGTCAGTGGCAACTCCAAGATTCAATGTCAAGTGACCTGGCTCTACAGTCCATGCTCTTAACCAGCAAATACATGTATGTCACAGCACAATCTACTGCTTTCATAGTAAAGAAGGGAAGGCTATTCAGCAAGGGAATAATGTGAATAATGGTGATTTCTGGTTTTCATATAATTATGACTTTTTATCCATATTTTCTCTTTTTTCCACAATGAACATGAATTTTTTTTTCCCAGTGGGAAATCATTTTAATCAATGAATTGTACATTTCCTTCCTGCAAGCCTACTTTGTAATAGGAAATGACATTGCAATCCATTTCACTACAAGTAAAATATTATAAAATATTTACAAGAAAATATTAAAAATAACTCAAACTCAAAAGCCAAGATGAAGCGAGATAAATGGATTTCTCAGAAATTTCTACTCCATTGCCTATAGCACACAAGAGAGTTGAAACAAGTAAGTAACTTGTTTTGGAACATGCCCCTGATCATGTTCCAAAAAGACTGGAGAGGGGATGAAAATGGTGTGAAAAGGAATGGATATTAGCAGCAGTGCTTTAATAATCAATCTATTTTTAATGAAAGATCCTCTCTTATATGCAATAAATTCTGACCAAGACTAGGCTTTAGGATATTCCTGCACTGGAATTAGAAAATACTCTGACAGTGGAAGTAGCTCGTTCACATAGGTTTAATGAGAGCCTCTTTCTCCATGAACCACTTATGTTAACAGAAGCCTGTTCTGGATCAAAAGCTGTCACAATAGCCCTTCCATCTCTTTCATGAATGCTTCATACGCATCATCCTTCATCCTTAGTTTGTACTGAAACAGGAAGAGAGGAACCAGATTTGGGGGATGTGTGGGCAAGAGGCATGGCAGAATCATCCTCTGACTTCCTTTGGGAAGGAGCAGTAGCCCCTTTATTCTCCCGACGTAGTTTCAGTGCAGTGGGCACAAATCGAGTAATCTCTGCCTTGGGATTAATGGTTGCTGTGGCTTTCTACTCAGTGGTGGCTGTGCTTGTATCATCTGCTTTGGGCCGCTGAATCAAATTGGGTGGGGCAGTTAAAACTCCAGGGTTTGGCAAGGGTGCTGGTGGGAAAAGCCAATGTGGGCTAGGTCCAAGTGGAGGCACCAAAGGGGGGCACATCATGCCAGGATGATGTGGAGGGATACCTGGAGGTACAGGGGAAGGTAGCCTTGGAGGAGGTCTCTGATGTGGAGGGCCAGGAAGCAGACCTAGGGAAGAGACTGGAGGGGGACCTGGAGGTTGGTCCAGAGGTTGTTATGGAGGTAAAAGTCGGGGAAAAGGCCCTCACAGTCCAAGTATTCAAGGTGGCCTCAGGAATGGAGGAGCTCCTGGCAGTGGTCCAGGAGGAAGGCTTGTTGGTGGTCCAGGTGGCCTTAAAGGTGGAGCAGATGGTGGTCCAAGGGGTGGAGGTCCTGGCATGGGAGGTGCCTATATCTGCGAAGGAGGAACAGTCTGGAAGAGCCTGCTGCTGTGAAGAACCAGTAGATGTGCCATCAGAAAGCGATTCCTCTTTATGTTGCTTTTGCGATTCTTTTTCTGCTTCAGAATCATCTTCATCATCATCTTCTTAAGATTCCTCTACTTCTCGTCCCTCCTCAGGGATTTCTTGGCCTGACATTTGGAGCATCATGGCTTGAAGAGGTGTAAGCTCCTTCATACTCTTGTTTTTCTTCCTTGATATTCCAGACATATCTGCAAATCACACACTCAGACCAGACTTCTTTCTTCATTATTGTCTCTCTCATTATCACAACGGTGCATGAAGTCATCTCCCTTGCTCTCTGTCAGTATCACTGTCATCAGTGCTGTCCTTATGCTTATCTTGATCCATGTCCTCAGGATAGCCATCATCTTCACTTGTGCCAGACACATCATCATCATGACCTCGCTGAGCAAGTCCAGGATTATAAAACATGTCTTCATCCCACCTACGAGGGGAAGATCTAGGGCAAAGTCCACTTTACAACCATATATCTGTAAGACTTGAGGAGGAGATGGACCAGGGGGAAGACCAGGAGGCTTTCTATCAGAAGCAAATGTGGAACACCATGTCCAAGAAAAGGAAGTATAGAAACTGCCCAGGTTGCTAGTCCATAGGCTTAAGTCTTCTTAAGGATTGAGGGTGGCTGAGCACCAGGAAGTAGAATGTCCTGGATCAAAGATGTTGGAAGGAATATCTGGCAAAGGAATACTCTCAACTTACACATGCTAAGCATTCTTAACAGCATCAAAATATTGGCTAAGTTGAGCCCTCTTCTGTTCCTATTCTACTTTGAGCTTTCTCAATTCTTTGCAAATACCTGGATTCTCTTTTTCATAGAGATGTATAATACATTCAAAGGTTTCCTGCAGTTTTTTATGCTTGTCTTTCAGAACCTTTTCATGTAACTGTGGCTAGTGTACTGGATTAAACTCCATTTCATCTAATTTCTCCATGTCATGAATACTCTGTTTGGGTTGTTTCATCTTTAAAACTGCAGCGCATACCTTTATACATTGTTTTTTGTTCTTTTTTAATTCTCTTTTCTGGGCTTCCCTTTTTGGCTTGGCTGTAGAGTTCATAAATTTTCCACTCTTGGTGGGTGATGTAGATCTCCGTCCCATGATGGCAATCTGTATGGTTTACTTGTTATTAAAAAAAAAGATCAAAACAAAACACTTCTGTTGGGTTCCCAGGACTGTGAGGAGGGGGCAATAATTGCTAGTTTCATTTTCTTTGTAGGGGCCTTAACCCCTACCTCTCAGTCAGCCACCTAGTCACAGCCATCGTGAAACCTCTCACCCCTCTGCCAGGCTTAAGTCACTTTTAAACATGAATTTTTGTATTTTTTTAAGTGAGTAAAGCTGACTTCCTTTTGATTGCAGAATGAGCTAAAGACAAGAATGTCTAGTGACTGAGAACTACTACCATAGACCAAGGTAGAGTCTCTATCTCTGGTATCTCACAACTCCATATCTTTAGATGTCTTTGAGTTGACAATGCATCTGGTCAGTGATTCCTTCAAAAACTTGACATCTCTCAGGGTAGAAGAGCATATTGTTCTAACCCATCAATATTGTTATTTTGCTCTCACCCATTTGAAGTCATGTATCTATTTTCTCCTTTAAGGTTAGCACAAAGATTTTGTGTTCTGCCCTTTGCCTTTTACTAGCAGAAGATTGAAATCGATATTTTAGGAGATTTCAATGATAGAGTGAGCTCAGCTGCTACTCCTGACTACTGGTTCTTTTTTTTTTTTTTAATGCCACAAGTGATTCTAATGCACATCCAGGGTTGAGAGATTCTGAAACTCACATATTATGGCACAGGTTGTCACCTGACTTGTACTTCAGAGGTCAGAATCACAGTGTCAGTGACTGAAACTAACAGCCAATTTCAGAGTATGTATCATTATGTACAGTATATTATAAACCTGTAGCTGTTTAATAGAGTCCAGCTCACAATGACCCTATGGGACAAAGTAGGCCTGCCACTGGAATTTCTAAGGCTGCAAGGAAATTAACAACAACAATCTTTATAGAAGCAGACAATTACGTTTCTCTCCAGGAGAGCCCAACTGCCAATCTTTGGGTTAGCAGCCCAGAGATGAATCATTATCCCTTCAGGACTCCTTGTATTATATGTGTGAGGGAGTTTCAAAAAGTTCATGGAGAAATTTCACTATCTTTTAATTCCATTTTTCGATAACATTTTTGAAGCTCTGTGACTTCATTTAATATGAGAAACTAAGCATAATTATATAAGAACACATTGCTAAATATAATTCTGATTGAAATACTGAAATCATGAAAGATATGAAAAAAAACATGTGTATAAAACTTAAAAAGCAAGAGAAAGGAAGCTTCTGAAGTTGAACAATGGAACCCAACTAAAAAAATCACTCTCATAATCAGATTGAAATTGTATTTTAAGTTAAATCATGTAGGCTTGATAAATAATAGAGCATCAATTTGCACACAATAGCATTCAGAATTTCATGAAAATTCACAAAGGAAGGACCCACAGAATGCATAATAACAAATAACAAACTTCTGAGACAGTACAAAATAAAAATTTATGATGTCCCTTCCCAAGATGATTAACTTTAATGCAAGGTATAGATCTGCACTTAAAGTTAGATTTGATACTTGACCAACATTTGCTGAATGGCTTGAGATAAAAATAAAAACACAGTTTAAGCACAGGAACAAGATTTTAAAATAATTTGCTGTGAGTAAGCTCGTAGGAAGTTGAAACATACCAAATCTTTATTCATCCTACTCCTAATATGCTCAGCCTGTGTTGTTGTCGTTGTTAAGTGCATCCGAGTGAGTTCCGACTCATAGCAATCCTATATAGGATTTCCAAGGAGCGACTAGTAGGGTTTGAGCTGCTGACCTTATGGCTCAAACCATTCTTTCTGTCTAGTGAATTATCCTATGGTACCACACCAGGACTCCTACTTCCGTGTATATGTGTGTATTTGTTTCTGTTCCACTTAGGCACTCATTTGTGGTTAAAGAAAACACATTTCTTTCTAATTGTCATTTAAAGTATAGTCTTGTTTTGTTTGTTTGTTTTCCTTTTTGTATTTGTAAGCCTTGTTTTCTAACCCCTTCACTAACTACTCTTTATCAGTCTTTTCTGGTTGCTCTTGTTTGTTTGTTTGTTTTAAGGTTTTTATAGTGGAAGTCTGATAAATCTATGGGTTCTTTTATGGTGACCTCATTCAATCCCAAGGTTTTATTTATCATATATAGGCAGAGGACTACTAAGCCTATGTTATCAGCCTTGACATCTCCCAGAGACCTCAGTGTCATACATGAAACAAAGTGCATATTATCTCTTTGTATATCTAATAGATTTCTCAACTTACATTTTAAGATTTCCTTTCACTGCCACCAATTGCTTTATTCTAATAGTCTTTTTTTTATGAAGGCTGCTTCCATTAATTCCATATAAAAACTTAGGTGCTATGCTTGATTTCTTATTATCCCTCATATCCTTAATTTAATCTACCACTAAATCTAGAATCCAACCAACTTCTCAATTTCTTCACTATTATCACCCTTTTCCAAGTTACTATCACCTTGGAACTAGATTTCTGCAATCCAGAGACTTGAAAAAGAAGAAGAAGAAAAGCAAACCAGAGCATATTAGTTAGTTTTTTAAAACCCATCTAAGGTTCCTGGTTAAACTCAACTCTTTTGTAACCCATGGTACATATTTTCTTGGTGGTGTTAAGTGCTGTTGAGTCAGTTCCAACTGATAGTGACCCTGTTTAGGATTTCCCAGGCTTTAAATCCTTGTGGGAAAAGAAAGTCTCATCTTTTTCCTGTGGAGTGGCTGGTGAGCTCAAACTGTGAGTCACAGACCTTATGGTTCGTAGTCCAGTGCTTAGCATATGGAGCCACCGTGCTCCTGGTGGTACATATTATTGTTGTTGTTGTTGTTGTTAAGTGACGTCGAGTCGGTTTCGACCCATAGCGACCCTGAACAGTACTACTTATATTTTCCTCCTGGAGTTGGGAGGCTTTTTCCCATGTATAATACATGTTGTTGCGGCAGTGACTTATGTAGCTGCATAAAGCAGAAGGAAATTCATCCACAACATATTGCTGTGTTGAGAAGTTATTGTAAGAGGTGGTGTTTCCTCGAAGAGTAATTGTGTAAAACTCTTATCTCTTTGGGTGTCTGTACAATGAGGTAAGGCTTGTAGGTATCATGACAGTTCCTGTGTGTTATAAGTAAGGTGCAGGAGTCCTGGTGTGGAGTTGTAGGATAAATACTCAACTGCAAGGTCAGTTTTAACCACGAGGTTGATGGTTCAAACTCACCAGCTGCTCCTCAGAAACCCTATACAGGGTTGCTAAGAGTCAAAACTTACTCGATGGCACTTAACAAAAACAACAACAATTTCTGGGATCAGGTGAAAATAAAGTGGATATTTTTCCATGCCACATTCTCCCTATCCTATCACCATAGCTCATCGGAATATAATGGTGGTGGTGGTAAGTGCCCTGGAGTCAGTTCTGACTCATAGCAACCCTGTACAGGGTTTCCGAGGCTGTAAATATTTACGGGAGCAGAAAGCCTCTTCTTTCTCCCGCGGAACAGCTGGTAGTTTCGAACTGCGGACCCTGAGGTTAGCAGCCCGATTCATAACCACTACGCTACCAGAGCTCCCAGAATTGTTGTTGTTGTTGTGTGCCATGGAATCGGTTCCGACTCATAGCGACCCTATATAGGGTTTCCAAGGCTGTAAATCTTTAAGGGAGCAGAAAGCCTCATCTTTCTCCCGCGGAACAGCTGGTAGTTTCAACTGCTGACCTTAAGGTTCACAGCCCAATTCGTAACCACTATGCTACCAGAGCTCCTTTACAAATAATTTCAAAAAGTCTGTAGAACAGTTCCATTATCTTCAAATTGTGTTTTTTTCCAGAAACTATTTGAAATTCCATGTATGCCCCAAATAATATTTATCAAAATATGACACACCTAACAAAAATTTTAAAATACTCAATGATTCAGCATGCATTTCATGTGGGGAAGGGGGAGCCTACAGAATCTTAAGTCAGTTTGTCATATTCTACCTCATCTGCCAGTTTGTCCTACTGTGGTGGACTATGTGTGGCTTTTATGTGGCTATGCCACCAGTATTTTAAATGCTGGCAGGGTCACTTATGGTGGTCAGGTTTCGGCTGAGTTTCCAAACTAAGAGATACTAGGAAGAAGAAGAGTTGAACTACTTCTGAATGCTTAGCCACTGAATACTTTATTAATAGTAGCAGAATATTGTCATAATACAGGATGATGAGCACATTATGAATACCACACAAATATTATCAGATATTGTGCCACAAAATCAGTCCTTCAAGTTTAGGGGAACTCAAAATATGACTAGGGAAAAGTTACCTCTCAGAGTAGACTTGAACATGATCACATGAATGGAGTAAAGCTTTCAGGACCTTCATTTGCTGATGGGACACAACACAAAATGAGGAGAAACATCTGTAAACATCCATTAATAATCAGAATATGAAATATATGGATTATGAATCTAGGAAAATTAGAACTTGTCATAAATGAAATAGAATGCATAAACATCAATATCCTAGTCACTAGTAAGATGAAATAATCTTGGTGTCCCATTTGTCATCAAAAAGAATCCTTCAAGATCTGTAAAGAAGTACAATGCTGTCTGTCATAGGATAGCCCTGTAAGGAAGATTAGTTCATAGCACTATTATTCAAATTTACACATTAACCAGTAAAGCCAATGAAGATGAATTTGAATAATTCTACCAACTTCATCAGTATGAAAGTGAACCAAACATGCAATAAAGATATATTGCTAGTAACTGAGGATTGGAATGCAAATGTTGGAAATAAGGAGGAAGGATCAGTAGTTAGAAAATATGGTCTTTATGATAGAAATGATGCTTGAGGTCAAATGACAGAATTTGGCAAGACCAATGGCTTAATCACTGTGAATGACTTATTTAAACAACAAAAGGGAACTATACACATGGACCTCACTGGAACCAAATGGACTACATCTGTAGAAAGAGATGGTGGTAAAGCTCCACATCATCAGGCAAAGCAAGGAAACACCATCAATTGCTCATATGCAAGATCAAACTGAAGCTGAGAAAAATTAAAACAAGTCCAGGAGAGCCAACAGAAACATGGCCTTGAGCATATGCCACCAGAATTTAGAGGTTATCATAAGAAAAGATCTGATGCAAAAGTCATTGAAAAGACAGAAAAGAAAGAAAATACCAAAATGGATGTCTGCAGAGACTCTGAATTTTGCCCTGCAGCATAGAGATACTAAAGAATATGGAAGACATAAAGATATCAAAGAATTGAGCAGAAAAATGTAAAGGACAACTCAAGAAGAAAAAGTCAAGTATCATAACATGTGGAAAAACTTGGGGTTAGAAAGCCAAAAGGGAAGAACCTGCTCAGCATTTCTCAATCTGAAAGAACTAAAGACAAAATTCAAACCTTGACTTGCAATAATTGAATGATTTGATGGGCACAATATTGAATGATACAGAAAGCATCAAAAGTAGGTGTAAGGTATATACAAGGTTACTGTACCATAAAGAAATCGTCAACGCTCAACCATTTCAAGAGGTAGTATGTGACAAAGGAGCTATGGTATTGAAGGAAGAAGTTGAAGCTACACTGAAGGCATTGATGAAAAACAAGGATCCAAAAACTGACGGATACAAATTGAAATCTTTCAACAAGCTGACGCAGCACTGGATGTGCTTACTCACCTAAGCCAAGAAATTTGGAAGTCAGCTACTACCTGGCCATTCAATTGAAAGAGATCAATATTGTGCCCATTACAAAGAGAAGTGACCCAAAGGCATACAAAAATCATCAAAAAATATTATTAATATCACATGCAACTAAAACTTTTATAAGTATAATTCAAAACTGGTTGCAGAAGTATATACATACAGAACTGCCAGACATTTAAACCAGATTCAGGAGAGGACATGGAACTAGGGATATAATTGCTGACGTCAGATGTCTATTGGCTGATTGCAGAGAATACCAGAAAGATGCTTATTTATGCTTTATTGACTATTCAAAGGCTTTTGACTGTGTGGATGATGACAAATTATAGATAGCATTGGAAAAAAAGATATTACAAGATATTTAACTGTGCTCATACAGAACCTGTATATAATCCAAGAGGCAGTTATCTGAACAGAACAAAGCGATACTGAATGGTTTAAAATCAGGAAAGCTCTGTAACAGGTTTTTATTCTCTCAGCATGCTTATTCAACCTGTATGTTATGCATATAATCTGAGAAGCTGCATTATATGAAGAAGAATGTGACATCTGGATTGGAGGAAGACTGATTTACAACCTGAGAAATGCAGAAGATGAAAACTTTTGTTTGCTGGAAGCAAAGAGGACTTAAAATATTTACTAGTGAAGATCAAAGACTGCAGTATTCAGTATGGATTGCATCTCAATGTAAAGACAACAAAAATCTTCACAACTGTACCAATAAATAACATGATAAATGTAAAAAAGGTTGAAGTTGTTAAAGTCTTCATTTTCCTTGGATCCACAATCAACACCCATGCAAGCAGCAGCCAATAAATCAAAAGACATAAATTGATCGAATCTGCTGCACAAGACCTCTTAAAGTGTTCAAGAGGAAAGATACCAGTTTGAGGACTAAGGTTCACCTAAACCAAGCCATAATAGTTTCAACAGTCTCATGTTAATGTTAAAGTTAGACAACGAATAAGGAAAAACCATAGAAGAATTGATGTAGTTGAGTTGCAGTGTTGGAGAACAATATTGAAAGTCTATGTTCAAAGACAGGAATCCTTGTGTGGTGCTGTAGATTAATGTGCTGGACTGCAAAGTCATTTTAAACCACAAGATTGGTGGTTTGAGCTCACCAGTCGCTCCTCAGAAACACTATGCAGGGTTGTTATGGGTTGAAGTCAACTCTAGAGCACTTAACAACAACAATAAAAGTTTTTGATCAATTGTGACTTTTAATGATTTTTTTACAGGCTCTTTCTTAGTCCATAAGTACAATCTAACACTACACTTAATGGATAGGAAAACATATTTTTAAAAACATCTACAGATGAAAATGTTGTAATTCTAATGCTATTCAGAAAAAAAGGAGAGTGATCTAAAACATTTTCTGATAAAATATAACTCATATTTCTTTTGAAAAATTTCTAAACTTTGGGATTTGTAGGCTTTACTAGTTAAATAAGTAATTAAAGAAATGATCGCCTACCTTATGTAGGAGTTCAATTTCTTTTTTAAAAGGCAAACAAGAAACCAACCATATAATGCTTGTACTGGGCTTGATATTAGAAATTCACATTAAAAATAGAATTCAAATATTCTTTTGGATGGATGAAATTTTCTATAGTTTGACAATATTGTTTATTTTACATATGTATAATCAAGGAAATTCAAAGATTCACACATCTTCTGCTGTCACTTCAGCAAGCAAATAAATTCTGACTCAGCGACTCTGTGCAAAACAGAATGAAACACTGCCCAGTTCTGGACCATCCTTACAATTGTTACACTTGAGCTCATTGCTGCTGCCACAGTATCAAGCCACCTCATTAGTGCTCTTCCTCTTTTTCACTGACCCTCTACTTTAGTAAGCATGATGTCCTTCTCCAGGGACTGGTGCCTTCAGATATCATGTCTGAAGTATGAGAGATGAAGTCTCACCATCCTTACTTCTAAGGAATATTCTGGCTTCACTTTAGTAAATGGTAGTGGTGGAGTTGGTTCTGACTCATAGTGACCCTGCAAAGGGTTTTCAAGACTGTAAATCTTTACAGGAGCAAAAAGCCTCATCTTTCTTCCACAGAACTGCTGGTAGTTTTGAACTGCTGATCTTGAGATTAGCAGCCTGATTCATGACCAGTATGCTATTAGAGTTCCTTTACTTCAGTAGATAGAAGATTTAAAACAGTTACATATACTGCTAAGTTGTTAAATGCCATCAAGTCAGTTCTGACTCAAAAAGACTTTGTAATGGGTTTCCAAGGAGCTACTGGTGGGTTTGAATGGCTGATGTTCAAGTTAGAAGTGCTTATCCTACAGTGTCAAATCAGGGTCTACATATATGACTACCAAGTAGTATTTATCAAATTCTAAAGAACTCCATCTTATATATTACATCATCTGCTTTCTACTGACAGTAATGATGTGTGTTGACTTATTTATCAGAGTCAACCATCTGATTAAGCCCATTTTCATCTTTTCTTTTTTAATAATGATAAGGAGTCAAAGAATGAAGAAGTGTGACAGAATAACTGAGTTGACCTTTTGCTGTGGGAAATATAAAACATTCTACTGTTCGTTAATTTTGAAGGTGGGACTCAAAGAAACTATTCATGTGGTCCTTATGATAAATCCCTTGTGCCCCCAAATTGAAAACTTATAAAAAAGTATTCCCCCTTTCTGTACTATGACATTAATTATCTCTCCAAATATGTTCCTTTTAATCTTTAGGTCTAAATTCTAAATATTCAAATAAAGAAAGATATAATCCATTGCTTTTCTAAGTAATGTGTGGATTATAGCCGAAAGCTTTAAAAGCGAGAAAATGAAAAAAATATATAATAGCATCCAACCTCTATGTGTACCCAAGAGTTTGAGACATTATCATAATGCCTCTATTATGGCAATTGCTGAAATTAAATGCTTGCATATTTGACCCTAAGGAGTATAGTGCAGTGTCTGGTCTAATAAAACACTTACTATAAATGCTTAACCTTGAATAGATTCTATATTAATGCAATTTCACAATAGCTATTTTGACAACAGTCATTGCACATGTATATTAATAAATAACTCACATTGAACATTTTACTTTTTGTTTATCTCAGAAATACCTTTCTTCTTCCTTTCAAGTGTATGTTATCTTCCAGAATCTTTGTTGATGAAGATGCTCCATATTATATAAAGTAAGAATGGTATGGCACTTTAGTGATTATTAAAAATTTAAAGAACTTAAAATGGAAACTATTCAAGGAGCAGCATGTTTTAAAGTAAGGACTCACAGATACAGTTTTACAGATTGTGTACAATTCAGAATGAAATCATATAATTGGCAGCACTTATCACATTATAGATTTATGCTTGGCTTTGCCATCACTTTGCATTAGTGTTATTTCAGCTGCTTGCCATTTAATCACCTGGCATTAAGTCATTATATTTCATTCAGAGGTGACAATCAAAAGGTGTAAATATGGCCTTTCTTGCATTGCAGTACAGCTATAATGAACAATGTGTCTATCTCATAGTTTAATTCATGCTTCATTGTTACCTAAGTGAAATATAGACATTGTCTATTTAATCTCTTAAAATACCAAATTTATGAAACAAGAAATGCTTTGAGAAGTACAAGTAGGCGCTAAGTCTAGAAATAAATTAAATACATAATTGGTAAAGAAAAGTTTCTATTATCCAATGAGAATCTTTCACTTCCTGTGTTTTGTGTATTCTATTAAATGCAACAATATTTGTTTGTTATACCATATTAGTTTCATTTTTAGTATTCAAAATTTTCTTCTAAAAGTTTATATTTTATGTTTTATATGTTTATGTACAATAACATTATAAAAACCAAGCTTATATTACTTCTTTTACATGTTTATATTCGGTAATATCTATTATTCCAAGTCCTCTAGTTTAATAATTCATGCTATTGATTTCAACACTAGTTGATTCCACTTCTTTAGTTCCCATTTATTCCTTTGTCCATTGATTTCATTTCTTAACCCTTTCACTTCACAAAAATACCTTTCTCAAAGGTCACAAAAGGCAACCTTAATCTAAAATGCTACAGGTGTTCTTTTATACAACTAATTAATCTAGATTTCTATTGTTCCCCCTTATTTGGCCTATTTAGTAAATCATCAGATCTATTAATTCTATCTGCTCAGTCAGAATGACTTAATTGTGCTGATGAAATAAATAGCTCCCAAATCACAGCAGCTTAATACAATGGCGATTTGTCACTTGTACTATGTGACCATTATGAGTTTGTAGGAGCTCTACTCATGATCACTCAGAAAGCCAAGAAATAATGTGCTCACCATGTTGAATATTGCCTATCACAGAGCAAAAGGAAACAAAAAACTTTGAAGACTGACTGTGTTAAGTGTTTATAATAGAATAAATTGCTTTCTACAGAAAAAACAAAAACAAAAGTAGGACCCTTGCAGCTCCTCACAGCATGAGCCACATAGCTTGGAACCGGCTCTGGTGACAGGACATAGCCTGTGCTGATAGGGGTTGTGCTAGGGGTTGTGAACCTCTCTTTCCTCATAGCACTTGCTATGAAATGTCACTTCAGCCACCAATACTAGACCAGCTACCAGCACCATGTACTACCTACACTGCCCACTGCCTGAGACAGGGAAGAGGGACTGACCAGAAATGGGTGAAGATGAGGATAATTATAATTACATGGAGGACAATTACATTCAGCTTGGGGCTGGTGGGCTGGGTCAGAAAGTAGCAGAGATCATTTCTCCCTCTAAGTCCCCTCTCCCCATGTCTGATAGCTTAAGAACAGTGGGTACTACATAGGAGCTATGAACCTTAGGGACAGAGATGGCAAGAGTGTAAAGGTAGAATAGGGAAGGACCCTACTCATCTTTCACCCCTGTCCAATCCATCCTCCACACTAGCCACCAAAGTGACAATGACCCTCTCCTGCTCAATCACACTCAATGGCTCTGTGCTATTTCCAGGATAAAGCCCCAAACAGACCCACATATGAAAATAAGAGTAAGATGCTTTGTGATCCGGCGTCTATCAATCTGTTGGTTTACTTCCTTTTCTTTCCTTACTTTACTCCTGAGTTAACTAAATGTTTGTTACTCCCACACCCGACCTAGACTGCCCTTTCCTTCTTCACCTAATGTATCCTTTGACAGGGATTAAAAACGCTAGTCAATAGATTCCATGCAACCTGCTTACCCACTAACATTTAAAATATGCCAGATGGCAATACTTGAGCAGTTAAAAACTTGTGTCAAGTTTCTTTCTAAATTTATTTCCTTTCCAATAAAGTTATTGTTGTTAGATGCATTTGACTTTTTTCTGACTTAGAGTGACCCTATGCACACAGATAAAACACTGCCCAGTATTGTGCCCTCTTCACAATTGTTGTTACACCTGCCATTGTGCAATCTATCTCACTGTGACTTTTCCTCTTTTTCACTGATCCTCCACTTTACCAAGCATGATGTCCTTATCAGGAGTGATCCCTCCTGATAACATGTTCAAAAAGTGAGAGTCAAAATCTTGCCATCCAGGCTTCAAAGGAGCATTCTGGCTGTATCAGCAGATTTGTTTGTTCTTCTGGCATTCTGTGGTACTTTCAGTATACGTCTCCAACACCAGAACTCAAATGTATCAACTCTTCTAAGGCCTTTTTAATTCATTCTTCAACTTTCATATGCATATGAGGTTATTGGAAATACCATGACTGGGATCAAGTTCACCTTAATTCTCAAACTGATATCTTTGCTTTAGAATATTTTAAGATGTCTTTTGCAATAGATTTGCTCATTGCAAAAAGTGGTTTAATTTCTTGATTACTTCTTCTGAGAGTACTGATTGTTGCTTGTGAAATGAAGTCTTTGACAATTTCAGTTTTTTCGCCATTTTTCATGATGTAATTTATGGTCCACTTGTGAGTATTTTTATTTTCTTTACAAAGATCCATACTGATCTTTGATCTTCATCAACAATTATTTTAAGTCCTTTTCATTTCCAACAAGCAAGGTTGTATTTTCTGCATATTACAGCTTGCTAATGAGTCTTTCTAAAATTCTGATACCATGTTCTTCTTCATATAACACAGCTTCTTAGATTATTTGATCAGCATAGAGATAGAATAAGAATGGTGAAAGATTACAAGGTGCACACCTTCCTGACTTTAAACCATTTAACATGCCCTTGTTCTGTTCCAACAATTGCCTCTTGGCCTATGTACAAGTTCCTCATGAGCATAATTAAGTGTTCTGGAATGCTTATTATCCACAATACTATCCATAACTTGTCATGATCCACAGAGTCAAAAGCCTTTGCATAGTCAATAAAGCATAAGTAAACATCTTTCTGATGTTCTCTGCTTTCAGCCAAGAGTCACCTGGTATCAGCAATTATATCCCTCACTCCATGTTCTCTTCTGATTTCAGGAAGGTGTGCACCTTGTAATTTTTCACCATGCTTATTCTTTCTGTATGCTGATCAACCTTTGATATGCAGAAAATACAAGCTTGATTACCTTCCATCTTCTTTTGAGGCTTAATTTCCTTCTTCAGTTCTTTCAGCTTGAAAAATGCTGAGCATGTTACTTCATTTTGGTTTTCTAATTTCATGTCTTTGTACATTTTATTATAATAATTTTTTTTTTTTTCTCTAGCTGCCCTTTGAAATTGTCTGTCCAGTTCTTTTACTTCCTCGTTTCTTCCATTGAGTTTGGCTTCTCAATGCTAGACAGCAAGTTTAAGGTCTCTTCTGATATCCATTTTGGTCTTTTCTTTCTTTCCGTTTAAATGACTTTTGGTCTTTTCCTTTATGATGTTCTTTCACAGCTTTTCTGGTCTTTGTTCATTCTCGAGGTGATCTCTAAATTCTAAATATATTATTATATTATAAATTCTAAATGTATTAATATATTATATTATTCTATATTAACAGATGTATTACATGTACATATTAAGATTATAGTAATATATATATGTTGAAGTCCTGGTTTGGCACTACAGGATAACGTAATGGACTGCAAGGTCCGTTTAAACCACAAGGTCGGAGGTTCAAACTCACCAGCCACTCCTCAGAAAATGTATATAGGGACACTATGAGTCAAAATCGACTGGACAGCAGTTAACAACAACAACATATGTATGTATTTCCAATCTGACTCACACATCTACTAAAAATTTGTCATAATTCATCATGGCTTCAGCTGTACATCTAAGGTTCTGTATAACCAGATTCCAGCAGCCCATAATCTGATGAGTTCAAACCACTTCTGCTGTATACTTCTTTAGTCCTCTGTGCCTGTTCACCTGCAACATTGCCCATCTTCTTTTATAGCATGTAAATACTAATTTTTTATGACAAAGTTCAAAGGTTAGTTGCTAGGTGAACTCCATCTAAAGAATTTAGTCTATATACACCTCTGTTCCTAAACAATTAGTTCCTGTGTCTCCTCAATGTCTACCTAGTATAATAAGTATTGTTGTTGTTGTTAGGAACCGTTGAGTTAGATCCGACTCATAGTCACCCTATATAGGGTTTCTAAGGCTGTAAATCTTTGCGGTAGCCTCATCTTTGTCCTGTGAAGCGAAGGATAGGTTTGAATTTATGGTCTTGTCGTTAGCAGTCCAGTGCTAATCCTAAATGTTCAGTATATAAGTGGATTTTGGAAAGATAAAAAGGTATATTAAGAAGATATGAGTATACTCATAGATGCAGAAAAGTAATTTCCTGGATTATAATTTAGAAAGTGGGGAAATAAAAATCTTAAAAGAAATTGGAGAGAAAAGATCAACAAAATTTTTTCTCAATTTAACTGTTTATTTATTTATTTATTTGTCAAACTTACACTTTGGTCCTTATCTCTACAACATTTGTAATCTTCTCTATCCAATCATCACAAAATTTAAAATTCATCTTCATAATTATTGAGATTTATCTTCACTTAATTCTCATTTAAAGAAGTTACAGAAATTAAAAAACTTCTTGTTTGCCTAGAATAAAAAAACTCATAATAAATGATTAAACACAAAACATTAGTATAATTTAACTTATTATAAACAACTAATTACTAGGAGTCCTAGTGTGATACTGTAGGATAAGCACTGAACTGTTAACCACAACATCTGTAGTTCTAACATACCAGCTGCTCCTTGGAACTCTATACAGGTTCGCTATGAGTCAGAACTGATTCAGTGGCACTTAACAACAACAATTATCACAAATGATATTAAACATTTATGTGTCAAACCCTCAAAATTTACAGCAAATTAAATTATAATTGCAATTGCAAAACTTAAAATCTTATTACTATCATATCACCTTTTAAATTATAACATATTCTCTTCTGTTTCTCTATATAATGGGTTTTGTGCTGTCCAAGAAACAGATGGTTCTTCTAAAATGCCTTATAATTTATTTCAGATGTTAAAAACCCTTATACCTATGACTAAACCAAACAAGTCCAGCCCAAGCAATAAACAAGAAACATTTTCAGTATTGTGTGATAACTAATCCTCAGAAAATTGTTGTTTTTAAGTGTCATTGAGTTAGTTCCAACTCAAAATAATTGATATAGGGTTTCCAAGGAGAGGTTGGTGGGTTTGAACTACCAACCTTGCAGTTAGCAGTACAGTGGTTATAGAAAACACCAAAATAGAATTCCATTTGTTTCTGACCTGAAATTTTGACTTCTAGAAAGTCACTCATGACCTTTTCTTAAATGTCAGTTATTGATCTCATTGCCTATCACTGACATGGGGACTTTCCAAATCTTAAACAAAAATTGATAGGCACTGGTGATGACATGCTCAGTTATTAATTCTGTCACTGTAAAGTCTCAGCCCAAACAAAACACACATTTGTGAATAGGCAAATGAAGTGATTCCTGGTTTTGACTCTGTTTCCTCTCAGGTCCGGGGAAAAACTAATCCACTTAATGGGCAGCTGGGAAGTTGGTAAGCAAAGTCCTAAAATGCTACCAAAAATACCATGGAAGAAATGAAGGCTGGAAGCCATTCTCCCTAATTTTACAGACAGATTAAAAGGCAGGCACAGACAAATGTTTCTTAAAGACAGCTACATCTCTCCTAGGATACAGAAGAAAATGTAGGGATTAATGAAAGAATATCTTCTTTCTCCACATTTTGGAAAATTCAATGCTAGACCTTCCTGGGTGACAAATTCAGAATCATTAGTTATTTAATCACTTAGAAAGTCAACACTACTCAATTTTAGGGAAAACATTTTCAGAAAAAACTTGAGTATATCCTGAAATCATGTAATTAATTCTTTTATTCACCCCCAAAAAACTGAGAATTAGATTGTAATTTACTTACATCACACTAAAATCACACACCACATGACCTACTTTATTAAATTGTAAGGAAACTACAAATAATTATAGAAAAAATATAAATAGTACTAGATATAATTAGGTCAAACTCTGAGCTCCCTGAAGTATAAAATCTTGCCAGAAAATTCAAAACAACTGATATTGATGTACAAGTAAGATAACCATGTGATTCTTACTCAATGATCATACTTACCTCTGCACAAACACAAAATCTCAAGTTTTGCCTAGGAGAGCGAGACTCTGATAAGTGCCCTTCTATGTAAGGCATCTTAGATTATATTTCTATTTGGAAATAGGAGCTGAAATAGCAACAGGATAACCTTTACCAGGAATGTAACACTACAGGTTGCTAAACACTAAAGCTCTGGTAGCGTAGTGGTTACGAATCGGGCTGTGAACCACAAGGTCAGCAGTTTGAAACTACCAGCTGCTCCGTGGGAGAAAGATGAGGCTTTCTGCTCCCGTAAAGATTTGCAGCCTCGGACACCCTGTACAGGGTCGCTCTGGGTCGGAACCAACTCGACGGCACTTAACAACAACAACAAAGCCTATATTATCTTATTTAATCCTCAGAACTACCCAATAGTATTTCATCATGTTGATTCACTTTGAAAAACAGGTAGACAAATGTGGTATACGTCCCAAATCAGTAATAATTTAATTTCAGGCTATGAATTGAAGAGTTAGCATATATCTAGAGTTTTAGCCTTCTTATTCCACGTTGACCTTCCATTTTATTAAAAGCAATCTCATATTGCTTGTGAGTAGTACTGCCATTTCTTAAACATATCTGACCCATTAGAATTTAAGCCTATAAAATTTGAGAATAAATATTCATTATAGTTTACCTATAAATTCCCTTAATATAAATTAGTACAAAGTCTCATTTGTACTCTAAGAGAAGAGTGGGGAACATCAGGTACATGGCTACATGGCCAGCAAAAATCATTTGGTACAACCCTCCCAAGACAACTGCAGTTCCAGCCACCACATAGTTGTTGTTGTTGTTAAGTGCTGTCGAGTCAGTTCTGATGCATAGCGACCCTGTATAGGGTTTCCGAGGAGCAGCTGATGAGCTTGAACCACCGGCCTTGCAGTTCAAACGGCTTTGCAGTCTGGAGCATTAACCCACAGCGCTACACCAGGACTCCAGCCACCACATTAGGGGTGAGTTAAATAACTGTTTGACCAAATATAGCAGGGTAAATTTTAAGTTGAAAATTTTGTATGGCCTGCAAATGATAAATTTTGACAGAAGAAAGGTTCCCCACCCTTGCTCTAAGACCACAGGGGCATGCAGTTTCAGAAAATGACTTTCTGAAAACAATTTGATTTCAATGTTACCATTTAACCATGATAACTTATGCAGGAGAATAAAGATAATCATTTGTGTTTATAAAACATTTTGGTTTCAGGATTCTCTTTTTACTTTTAATAAGCATTGGGATTTCCAAAGAGATTATATGTATGTATGTTATCTGTATAGACATTTACCATATAGAAAATGAAATCTGAGAAATGTCTAAACTATTTATTACTCTAATTAAATCAAATATGAAATTCTCATTACTTAGTAAGATAAGTAATGTATGCATTAAAACATTTGGTAAAATCTTGGCTTTTATTTTTAAATTACATTTTGCAAAACCCCTTGGCTTGGCTTAATAGAAGACAGTTAAATTCTCATAGTTGATTTAATTCAATATGTTGTGGTATATTAATATATTTATTGTAACTGTATCCCATGTTTGCAAAAAATTAAGGAGAGTTAAGGATGGAAGAAAAAAATGAATCAAATTTGTAGAGATGAAAGCTATGATATGTGAAATTAAAAATACACATGATCAAATTAAGAATAGATTAAATTTTGCAAACGGAGCACCATGGCTCCATACAATAAACAGATAAGCACTGGACTACATACACAAGGCCTGTGGTTCAAGCCTCTTCACAGGAGAAAGATGAAGCTTTCTGTTCCTGCAAAGACTTTTTTTTTTTTTTTTTTTTTTTGTCTCAGAATCCCCATACAGGGTTCTTATGAGTTGGAAATGACTCAATGTCATTTTACAACAACAACAAACATTGCAAAAGGGAATGTTAGTAAGCTTGATGACAGACCAATAGACAAAATCTAAAATTAAAAGAAAGATAGAATTTTAAAAGAAAAATAAACAGACTATCATAAAACTGTGAAAGAACTTAGGCAGTGTTTCATAAAGGAAAGAAGAGAGAGTGGAAGACAGAACCATTATTTGTGCCCTGCATTTGGTTCTGACTCCTAGTGACCCTGTATAGGGTTTCTGAAGCTGTAAATCTTTACA
>NW_006408626.1:9570417-9577800 GCF_000296735.1 Chrysochloris asiatica
TGTGCCTTTAAGTCGTTTAAATGATTATATACCCCTGAGTTTTTTGTGTACATAAAACAAACAAATAATATTGAATGATGATACATGGAGGGGATTGTAATCATTGCAATGAAATGAAATATGATAGGATGAGTGCAAAACCGATGTTTTCCCATGTAAACCATCACTCAGTTCACAATAAAAGTTTTTAAAAAGTAATGACGCATAAGCAAGCAATTTAAAATGAAAAAAAATAAAATAAGATACTTCATTGAAGATGACATGGTCTGATACAAAAAGGCCTGTGAAAAGATGTTCAGCATCATTATCTTTAAGGAAATGTAAATTAAAACCATAGTTACCTATACTAGCTATGACTACCAGCATAGATAATATTAAAAACACTGGTCATAACAAGGGTAATCAAGGGTGAGAAGGAAATGAAACCTTTGCAAAGCTATTATGTAGGAAAGGAGTTCAAAAAGTTCATAGAAAATTGAAAATAAAAGATAAAAATATAAACTTTATTTTTCAACATAGCTCCATCAAGTTCAAGGCACTTTTGTGGGTGATGATTTTACCAGCCATTTATTTATTCCATCTCTAAAGAGTTTAACCATGTCATGCAATCTTTTTACATTATTAATTGAAAAATGGATTCTCTTAAAAAAAAAAAAATTAAGATTAGGGAACTGAAAGACATCAAAGGAGTCAAATTAAGTCTGTAAGAGGGATGAAAAATGATTTATCATTCAAACTACCCCCAAATTGCCCTTGTTTTATGATAGTGACGAGCAGGAACACTGTCATAGTGGAGGATTCTGGGGTGAAGTTTTCTTGAGTGTCCTTTTGCTAATGCTTTGGCTAACTTTCTGAAAACACTGTCATAATAAGCAAATGTTATCATTCTTTGACCCTTCAGAAATTCAACCAGCAAAATGTGTTTTTGTTGTTCTTGTTATTAGATGCATTAATGTTACCTCCAACTCAAAGCAATCTTATGCACAATATTTATACACTCTTTTGTTTTTGACAACTTCCAATTTTCCTAGATTCATACTTTGTACATTCCATGTTCTGATATTAATGGATGCTTATAGCTTTTTCTCCTTATTTTAAGTTGTACTCCATCAGCAAATCAAGGTCCAGAAAGCTCTACTCTATTCACATCATCACAGTCATCTCTCCTTTTTTGAAGCAGCTCTTCCCCAATAATATTTTGAGTGCCATCCAACTTGAGTGGCTAATCTTCAGACACTATATCTGATAATATTTTGGAGTATGTTATACCAACTAACCATGGTGTCCCCTGAAATATTTCAATACTCAACATTTTTGTTCCATCTGACAGTGCTCCACAGCTATTCAAAAGGTTTTCAGTTTCTAAATATTCAGATGTAGTTCACCTCTCCTTTCTAGTCTGTCTTAGTCTGGAAGCTCAGCTGAAACCTGTCCAGCATGGGAGTACTCTGCTAGTATTTAAAATACCGGTGGCATAGCTTCTAACATCACAACAACTTGTAAGCTACCAAAGTACGACAAACTGCAGACAAATGCTGGAGCATGCAGAGGGAAAACATTATTAAAGCTTCTTAGGAATTGCCAGCCACCTTAATAGAATAGGTTGCTTGACCTGGGGGCTCAGGACCATAGTTTCAGAGGATACCACAGTCAGTTAGTATAACACACTACAGGAAAATAATATTATACATCCTACTTTGGTGAGAAGTGATGAGGAACTTAAAAGCTCATGAGTGTCCAAAAGAAGGCTGCTGAAAACTTAAGCTACTTGAATCAATTAGTATAAAAGACTAGTGGAACACATGAACATTGTTCTTCATAACACATACCAAAAGAACCAAGTAGTACCCAATTATCACCATCAACTGTGTAAAAGGGATCACATTAGAATATATTAGATAGAGTGGGTGAACATATGGAACAAATCTCAAAATTATAAAGAAGACCAGACTTACTGGACAGAAAGAAACTGGAAGAATCCAAGACTATAAGACTTGGTCACCTATCAGGTCTAAAACTGAACTTACCTACATGGCTTAATTTTCAGCCAAGCAGCAGATAGGTATATGATTGGGACAACAACTCTAGTGAAGTATGCACACAAGTCAACCATCCAAAATAAAAAAGGGAGCATTTACCTAAGAACAAAACTCAGAAGGGTTGACAAAGAAGGTTGAATTGAAACAGGAATCACAGGAAGGAAATAGGATAACTAATATTACATGGAGGGGATTGCAACCATTGAAATGAAAAGAAGTGTATGTTTGGTTTAATGTCAAACTGATGATCTGCTCTGTGAATCTTCACTTAATTCAAAATGAAAAGTTTTATAAACAAGGAACAAGTTTCAGAGTCTTTCTCAACATCCATTTTGGTCTCTTCTTTCTTTCCTGTCTTTTCCTGATCTTTTGTTTTCTTCATGTATGATGTTCTTGATGTCACTCCATAACTCCTCTGGCTTTCAATCATTAGTATCTGATGTATCACATCTGTTCTTGAGATGGTCCCTAATTTCTGGTGGGATATATTCAAGGTCATTTTTCAGTTCTTATGGGTTTATTTCAATTTTCTTCAGCTTCAAACTGAACCTGCATATAAGCAATGGGTGCAAGTCAGCCCCTGGTTTTGTTTCGGCTGATGATACTGAATTTCCCCATCATCTCTTCCCACATATGTAGTTAATTTGATTCCTATGTATTGCATCTAGTGTAGTCCACATTTATATTCACCATTTATGTTGTTGAAAATAGATATTTACAATGAATAGGTCATTTGCCTTGCAAAATTTCATCTATGAAGACTAACAGGACAATAGGATTAAAGGAAGTTTCATGAACAATCTGTCATATGCAGATAACAGAACCTGAAAATAAAGAAGATTTGAAGCATTTGCTGATGAAGATGAAAGATGACAGTGTTCAATAAGGGTTACACCTCAAAGCTAATAAAACAACTGAACTAATGAATAACATTATGACAAACGGAAAAAAAGATTGAAGTTGCCAAAGACTTCATTTTACTTGAATTCACAGTAAAAGTTCATAGAAAGAAAATATCAAATAACATATTTCAGTAGACATCTGCTGCAAAAGACCTCTTTAAAGTGTGAACGAGCAAAGATATCACTTTGAGGACTTTGGTGCACCTAAACCAAGTCTTGGTATTTTCAATGGCCTCATATTTATCTGAAATCTACAAAATGAATAAGAAAGATTAGAAAAAAGTTTATGCACTTGAATTACAATGTTGTCAAAACATATTGACTGTACCAGAGAAACGCCCTCAAAAAGAGCCGGCACAGTGGCTGTAACAATAGTCTCAAACATAAAAATAATGAAAATGGTATGATATCAAGCAGCATTTCTTTCTGTTGTACACAGGGCCACTATGAGTCACAACCAACTCAGTGGTACCTAACAAAGTACTACAATATACATACATATTCAGATGGTTATGTTAAATGAAGACAGAGTCTCTCATACCAAATGAAAAATTTAATATGATTATATTTATATCAAATTCTAAAACATCTTCCATAAATGTTTTAGAATTTAATATGATCATATTTATATCAAATTCTAAAACATCTTCCATAGAGATGCAAAGTAAATCATTGGTTGCCTGGGTATAAAAGGGTGAGAGACACAGGAAGTGGTAGACATGTTCATTAGCCACACCATCGTGACGATTCCACAAGTGGAATCAAATATATGAGTCAAAACTTTATACATGAATACTTTAAGTGTGTGTACATTATTGTGTGTCAATTACTCCTCAAAAAAAAAATCTTTTTAAAATTACATGGACATTATCCATAAAAATTAGTCAGATACAGATATTTGTTTCTCATCTGGTAAATATTTTTGACATAATTCTGAGAGAGAAAAAAAGCAATTATTAAAAACTAAAAGCCATCCACATGAAGAAAAATTACAAATGTCTAAAAGGGTGTACATTTTTGTTGCCATGACTACTCAGTAGCTCCATAAAATGTTTTTGATTAAATGGTTCTTTTTTCTTATATAATTCTGCAAGCCTACATTCTTGCATTTAAATCTTTATATATCCCCCTTATTTTTTTTTTGCAGAAAAAGTTAAAGTTCTTTCAAAGATTTAAAACATGAATACGATAATACGTTAAGTCTCATCTTCTTCTTGAATTCAGTATTAACTGTAGACATAATTACTTTTGTAAAAACAAACGATCTGTATAGAAATTCAATTTAATATTTAAAATTTAAATTATTGATGCTCTAGATTTGATTTTCTAAAGAGGAGATATATTTTTGGTAGCTGTCTCAGAAACACTACCCAAAGTAAAATGTCTTTCAACATATAGTAGCTTATAATGAAGTATTACACTGTTAATTATTTTTATATCATCAAAACCAGAAAAACAGTATGAACATTATAGCAAAAACAAAGATAACTTGAATTACTACAAAGTTAGTACTATGCTCCTACAAAAAAGTAAAATCATACTTAGAAATTAACATTTTAGTGTTTCACATGTTATAGATGCAATTGTAAAGCCTGAACTAAAATCAGATATATATCATATGTCTATGTAAACCAATTATAGAGAATGTTGTTGGTAAGGGCTGTCGAGTCAATTCTGACTCACAGCGACCCCATACAAAGTTTCAGAGGAGCAGCTGGTGGTTTTGAACCATGACCTTATGGTTCACAGTCCAGTGAATACCATACACCACCACACAAGGAATCAATTATAGAGAAAAACTGGTGCTAGATCATCAGAATTTTTATTTTAAAATTCTCAGTTATGAGTCAGTCTGCGTTGAAATTATTTCAACAATAAAACTGAAAACAGATTAATTTCTATCCCATTCAAAATTGACTCATATTTAGAATAAGTATGACTTTCAAGTTGGCTTTGAAAAATCCAAACAGGTTTCTTGAGGCACACTGTAACTCATGTGGGTATCAGATAAAGCATGAATAAGATTTCATGCAATGCTCATTCCTCAGTTATTAAAGCCATTGCTGTTATCCAAAGACACACAAAGCTGAGAGATCTCACTGCCATCTTTTAAGTAGAGGGACAACTAATTAACACCTCATATGGAGTCCCGATATGGGACTGTAGGATAAACCCTGAACTACTAACTGCAAAGTCAGTGGTTCAAACCCACTGTCCACTCCTTGGAAACTCTATGCAGAGACGCTACGAGTCTGAACTAACTCTATGGCACTTAACAACACGATAACTTGTGAACATATGTGTGTATTCAAATGAAATTGCTTTAAATTTCTGGGAAATCTAGATGACAGTCTATTTAAAAAATAACATTTTTTTCCCCCTCAACAGACGTATTAACCCAAAATAGAATAAGCAACCTGAATTTTCTTGCCTACACAAAAAGCATACATTATGTCTATGTAAGCAAAGGTCATGCAGCCATTTAAGGATCTGAGTTATCCTGATGTAGTGCTGCAGGATAATGCACTGGACCAAAAAGTCAGTTTGAACCTCAAGGTTGGCAATTCAAACCCAGCAGTTACTTCTTAGAAACACTATTCAGGGTAGCTATGAGTCGGAACCAACTCAACAACACTTAACAACACCAACATATACAAATGAGTTAAAAATATTCATATATTTGTACCACGTTCATTGTAACAATTTCTGTAGCATTCATGATCTAACCAAAAAGTATGTCCATAATACAATACTATACAAGTATGTGGTGCTGTGGGCTAATGCGTCAGACTACAAAGTCATTTGAACTGCAAGATTAGTGGTTCAAGCTCACCAGCTGTTCCTTGGAAACCCTATACAAGGTTGCTATGGGTCGGTATCAACTCAATGGCACTTCACAACAACAACATAGTACTATCACATCTTGTTCTTCCCAGCACTTATTTCAAATTTCTATAATGTTGTTTCTTCTAAATCTGCTTCTTTAATTCTACGCAACAATGAGCTTCTTGTATATCAATGAATAGATAGACACATTGAATGTTGTTGTTGCAAAGTGTGTTGTCTTGGTTCTCACTCATAGCAACCCTGAACAGCATTTCCAAGGAACAGTTGATGAGTTTGAACCACCAGCCTTTTGGTTAGCAGCCCCGTTGAGCCCACTGAGCCACCAGGGATCCTCACAATAACACATAAAATAAGAATTTCTAGACAAAGGAAAACCCTGAACTTTCTGTTTAATAATTAAATAGCCAAAAATTAACAGCAGAAAAGGTGGTTAATTTTTACTTCTACTGAAAAGGTGGAAGAGACTAAAAAGAAAGTGCTGTATCACATATATATATATATATATATATATATATATGTGTTTACCTCTTTTATATTTTTTTTTTTTTATTTCAGATAAAATTAGTAATTGATTATGCATAAAAATAACTGACTCTCATTTTTATTGTTGTGGATGAAGAAAAACATGACTATGTTTAATACTAAGTTGCTTAATATAATTTGAAAAATATTAACCTAAATGGTATAAGTACTTAAGAATACTAGCTGTCAGTTGCCTAAACATTAGGTATGCATCTACTTTTACTGATCAATCACACATTTAAGAATTTCTCCAAAAGAAATAAACTTTGAGTTGACAGAGCCTTGTATAAAACTATTTATGAAGCTTCATTCATGACAGTTAAAAAAATAATAAAAACTGAAAACAACTCATACACTCATCAAGAAGACAATGCATGAATAAACTCAATTTTTAAAATAAATATTATTTGGAAATAAAACAGGAATAATATCGATATAAATGACATTATGAAATTAGTATGTTTATGACTACTATATCCAAATTAATCTATTCATTTTTCTAAAAAGAGACGTATTCTATGGCTCAAAAATGACATTAAATTTTAAAATGCACTTGAGCCACAGGCAGACCCTGGAATGGAGACCTCATGGAAATATGGTTTCTGTGGCAGCTGTACCCTGTATGCTCCCCAATTTTACTCCATATGTGGAGGAGACTGCACAACAGCCACTCATGTAAAATTGAACCTAGCATAAACTGCAATCCAAGCATTCATCTATGACAAGAAATTTGGAAGACAACTAACTGTCTGGCTGACTGACTGGAAGAGATCCATGCTTGTGCCCATTCCAAAGAGAGGTGACCCAATCGAACGCAGTAACAATCAGAAAATATCTTTGATATCCCATGTGAGTAAAGTTTTACTAAAGATAATACAGAAATGGTTGCAAGCATACATTTACAGAGAACTTCCAGAGGTTCAAGCCAGATTCAGAAGAGGACGTAGAAAGAGGGATATCATTGTTGATGTCCGATGGATTTGGCTGAAAGCAGAGAATACCAGAAAAATGCTTACGTGTGCTTTATTGACTACACAAAGGCTTCTGATTGTGTGGATCATGATAAGCCATGG
>NW_006408626.1:9577900-9578741 GCF_000296735.1 Chrysochloris asiatica
ATATAGCTATAAATCTAAGAAGCTCAGTAAACTCAAGCACAAGAAACATGAAGAAAATGCATTTTAAAAGCAATGAGAAATAAATGTATTTTAGCAAAGTTACAGGAAAAAATAATTAAGGAAAAGTGACATAAAATGTGAAAGATAAATATAATAAAACGATAAAACTTTATAAGGAGAAATTTTAAAAGACCTCAATAAATGAAGAGATATATTATATTCAGATATATTAGATTGAGAAAACTCAAGATGACAATTTCCCCAAAAGTAATCTACAAGTCCAACAAAACCTAATCAAAATTTGAGGACACAGTTTGTAAAACCTGACAAATTGATATAAATTAATTCATATAAAAATGCAAAGGTACTAGAATAGACAACACAATTTGATAAAGAAGGGGAAAAAGAAAAAATAGAACAACCATAAATTCTAGACTTATTCTAAAGTTACAGTGATTGAGTTTCTATGTATTGGCATCAAGAAAGAAAAACAGACAAATGGAAAAGAATAGAGAGTCCAGAAATGATCCACACATATATCAGCAAAAAAAATTTTGACAAAAGTAAATAAAAGAGTATTCTATCACAGGATATATAATTGTATATCAAAATGCAAAAAATAAATAAATAAATAACTTCAAATATAAAACTGCACAATATACAAAAAGTAACTCAAGTATAACTCAAGTCAATCATAGGTCAGAACTGTAAACTCTAAAGCTATAAGAGGTCTAAAGGCAAACAGAAAAAAAAAAAAAAAAAATGCTAATTTTGGTTAGGCAAATTTTCTAGGTAAAATACCAAAAGGAGAATCTAAATAGGGACAAATGATAATTCAGAC
>NW_006408626.1:9588541-9593019 GCF_000296735.1 Chrysochloris asiatica
TCATACTTTGGACATATTGTTAGGAGGGACCAGTCTCTGGAAAAGGATATCATATTTGGTAAGGTGGAGGGTCAGAGAAAAAGAGGAAGAACCCCAGTGAAATGGATTGACAATATGGCAGCACCAATGGGCTTAAGCATGAGAACAATTGTGATGTTGGCCCAGGACTGGGCTGTGTTTCATTTTGTTGTTAATAGGGTCGCTATGAGTCGGTATTCACTCAATGACACCTAACAACAACAAGCACCAGAAAGCCTAGAAAGTAAAAAGAAAGAGATCCCTTATAAAGAATTCAAAGCCATCAACAGGACTCTGATGAGAAGAAGATGATGCACAGTTAAGTAAAGATTTATATGAGAAGGGGAGAATTCTCTTTTGAAGAAATCAAGGCTGAAGTTTATTGGGAGAAATTAAAAGAGCAAAGATAAATGGAAAGACTGACCAGTGCAAAGAAGAGGTCAGAAATGCATAGATTGAAGAGCTGGGAACAAGCTAAAAGAAATCCAGACTACTCATCAAGAAAAAATGGAAGATTATCAAGAAGAGAGATTGCTACAAAGGAGACAACTGAATTTAGAATTGCTGCTGAGTCTCAAAAAATAACAGGAATGGTTCTATCCTGTTCTCTTTGTCCAATGAACTATTGTACAAGAGAAATTTCATTGCAGAAAATATTTGTCACGGACAGTCTCACTCTAAAGATCCCAGTATATCATTCTCCATAGCTGATGAATTTTTTCCTTCAGTCCTCCTACAAATCCACCAGAGGTTTTAGTCTAATGAAGACCCCTTGCCATTCTTGAAACTTCAGAACATTATCTTAAATGAAAATGTATCTCTAGAAGTTTGTGATGAATTTTTACAGGATGAATTTACAGGAGCCCTTAAGCAAGAATGCTAATATCACTGATTTCAGAAATGTCACTCTTTCTCCAAACCCAAGAGACAGTTGTGATTTTGCTAGAGTAGTTCCTTTTGTATATACTGCCTTTCATGAGATCTCCTGTCTGATGCTGAGAGTCTTGCAGAAAAATTATCTAGATGTAAAGCACTCTGAGGCCCAGCAGAAAACATCTGTCTTGATCTACAATCAAACTTTAATCATCAAGAAGATGAGTCTAGTTACTGAAGATAGTCACAAAGTCACACACTCCTCTGCGTACTCTGGATCTTCAGTCTCAGTTACAAGCACCTCCTCCTCCATCAAATATCTTCAAATTACTGAGAAACTGGAGTTTATTATGAGATAACAGAAAACCCTACTGTGTCACAGCATTGCAAACAACTACTAAAATTCCTACCAGAGTAAAGTGTTTCTGCAGAGATTTTGGTAGAAGACAAAAAACTGCCTACATTGTAAATAGAGAAGAAAGTTGAATTGGGTAATAGGAGTACTGCATTAAACAAGAATACCTAACATGTGAAGATTACAAATTATTCTGAGTAACACCAACAAACTCTGCAGAGTTAGCTATCATCAAGGTTTCATTTCAAAAAAAAAAAAAAGAAATCCCTGTCCCATGGGATTTTTATATCAATTTCATGTTAAAGGACTGTTTAAATGAGGATTCTGATCATTTGTGTAACGTTACCAGTACCAAGATGATTGAATTCATTAGTATCAATATATAAACCGCTTCACCCTTCAGGGTCTTTTCCAACACAATAAACTCATACAACACAGTGAACTTATCACAGAACACAGTGAATTTACTAAACAACAAGGCTAATTCTTTGAGGCCTATTGTAAATAGCGGAGAAGCTACAAAGCAAAAAAAAGTTCATGTTGACTTGAGTTCAAACAGACTGATTTTCAGAACATAATCTATAATCCTATGATTTCAAGAAGAAGAATCAAGCTTTGAAGATAGTGGACTTCTCCTATAGGGTTGACCTTAGGGTACAATCAGACATTTTTACCTTCAGTAACTTTTGGACCACATGAATTCTACAAAGACAAAAATCCTAGCTAACTGTTCTCCCTACCAGATAGCCTGTTTGGTATAGAAGATTTAAAATATCTAACTAGTGTGTCACTGTGGGACAAAGCACTGGACCACAAGTTGGTTTGAACAACAGGTCAGCAGTTCAAACCCACCAGCTGCTCCTTGGAAACCTTATACAAGGTCACTGTGAGTCGGAACTGACTTGACAGCACTTAACAACAACAACAACTATTGTGCAAAGAATACCTATAAATTTTGTGGAATAGTTTCCTCTTGAAAGTTAGCCAAAATATTTCTGAGCTAAAAGATGGTGAATTATGAAATAAATTCTTTTTATGGATTTCAAATGTCAGTGATGAATCTACAATGTCTGTTCTACGACACTTTATAGTGGAAATGAATGGGGTGTTTCACATCATATTCCAAAGCCACTTGAACAAAGCCTTATGGTTGGTGGGGAAGTTAATCAGTCCTGGGGCTTTGCTCTTCCAACAATCTAGGATGTTAAATTTTTCACAGAATCCTGCCAAAAACAAATGGCTGTAGTGTGTAATACCAGATTGGGGTTCACCGTAATTTAATGTAGGACACAAATAGATACACTCCCAACAGATTTCCTTTATTTGTTGAGGTGTGCTTCTAAGTAGCATATATATATATAATGTTGTTGCTGTGAAGTGCTGAAGTGCTGTCAAGTCAGTTCCGACCCATAGCGACCCTGTATAGGGTTCCAAGGAGCAGCTGGTAAGCTTGAACCACCAACCTTGCAGTTCAAATGGCTTTGCAGTCTGGCGCATTAACCCACAGAACCACACCAGGACTCCAGATTAAGATATATATGTACATATATATCAATGTTTCAATTCTTAATCTGGTTTAACTTTAACAAAAGAACTGTTTTACTTTAAGTGGATTCCACATGATGGGTTCCTTTTTGTATACCATATTTGTCTGCATTTTCCCCTGTACTATACCCTTTTGTAAATTGTATCCCTATGATGACCATTGTTGTTGTTGTGTGCCATTGAATCAGTTCCCACTCAACGATGCTGCATAGGGTTTCCAAGGCTGCAAATCTTTACAGAAGCAGAAAGCCTCACCTTTCTCCCACAGAATGACTTTACAGTTAGCAGCTCCAAGAGTAATCCATTATACCACCAGCACTCTTATGCTCATGTGTATTTTATAAGTAATAAAATAGTATTTGTTTTAAAATAACCAAATATATAACATTCTTGAAATAAATATAAATATGGCAATAGTTGCAATATGTCAGAAATAAAACATGTAGCAAAATTTCTAAGTCGGTCAAGTATAAATAACATAAATTAGGCAAAATGTAATCAGAAACTCAGTGCCAGGTGTCTTAGTATAATTGGAAAATTGACACAGGTTACTCTATGGGAACTCATATCTATATTTTAATTGCTAGCAATGACTTTTTTTAAAAATTAAACTAGTCATGCAGGAAAATCCAATATTGATTTTAATAAGCTATTCATTAAAATTACTTAACTGTTTACTTAAAGTTAAAATATACATAATAGAAATCTTATGTGATTTTCTATCTATAATTTTATCAAATGCAAAGTATAACACAAATCTTAATAATATAAACTGTCATGCTAAACCAGAATGGTTATTTATAATCTCTGAAGATTTGGTAAAATATCAAATTATTTGTATAATAATCCATCCTTGATACATATGTTTCTGCTTCTTCTTCCTCACATTCTGAATTTGGAGCCTAAGTAATTATGGGGTGCATTAAGATAAATTGTTCAAAAGCAGTGGAAAAATCTGCACTAAAATACACCTTTTGTTTTATTATAATTTAAAAAATTAATAAGGTAAATAGAACCATTTATACTACAAGAGACCTGTGAAACTACCAGATTTAAAAAGAATCCTAAAATAACTTTTAGAAATAACAATAGTTTACAATAAAATAAGAGTGAAGTATTAAACAACAGATAAATTTACACCCTCGGAAACCCTGTACAGGGTCGCTATGGGTCGGAACCGACTCGACGGCACTTAACAACAACAACAACAAATCAACCTGAGGAATCAGTTAAAATTGAACTGAAAGGGAGCCATCAAGGAAAGCAATCAAGTCCTTTCTGGACAAATCCTCTCCAAGACTTAAACTCAAAGGGAACACATGAGCAGTCATGTAAGCTTGCTAGCAGCTACATTGGTCTACTGGTGAGTGGAAGAGGGGGAAAGGCAGCAAGGAAGAAATGGGCTGAGTTCAACCACATTCCATAGACTCCCATTGACATGGAGATGAGAGAAAGAAGAGGAAGGGCTGGTTGGTCTGAAGTGTGGTTAGACCTGGGGACTCCTGAGCCCTTGGACAAGTACATAGCCACAGAGGACTAGAGCTGAGAGTGAAGCATCAAGCTGATATGAAATGAGGGGAAATGCACAAGAACGCCCAAACTTGCAGATAGTAACCATTTGACCTAACCTTCATGGCTTGATAATCAGAACTCAACTGTTGTTGTTGTTTAGTGCTGTCGAGTCGAT
>NW_006408626.1:9593909-9602370 GCF_000296735.1 Chrysochloris asiatica
AAAACAAAACAAAACAAAACAAAAATAGATGGAATGGAAGGAAATACTGTTGAACAATGTTGCACAGAGGAGACTGTAATCATTGCAATGAAATGATGATATAAATCCGATGTTTTCCCATGTGACCTATTACTAAGTTCACAATAAAAACTTAAAAAAAAAAAAAAAAGAACTGAAAAATTACCCAGTTGAAGCACAATATGAAAAAAAAACCAAAACCCTAAAATGTATAGACAATAAAATGAAAACTAATAAATATAAACAGAGTACCTGAAAGAAGAATAAAGAAAAAGCAAGATAGAAGATAGGTAATGACAGAAAAAAAAAGTCCCAAATGTTAAAAGGCAATGAAAAGAAAGCATACTGGACACACGTGAGTGAAACTTTGGACAACTAAGCAAAAGGAAAAGGTTAAAAGCAGCTAGAAAGAAAGGTGAGACACTAACAACTGATGACTGCTACAGGGCAATAGAGTTCTCAACATAAGCAGAAGTCAGAAAACTATAAATTTATGTCTCCAAAATGCTAAAAGATAATAAACATCAAAATGAAATTGTGTTTCAAATAAACTCACATAGTGGTTATGAATCAGGCTGCGAGCCGCAAGGTCAGCAGTTCGAAACTATCAGCTGTTCCGCGGGACAAAGATGGGGCTTTCTGCTCCGGTAAAGATTTACAGCCTTGGAAACCCTGTACAGGGTCGCTATGAGTCGGAACCAACTCCACGGCACATAACAACAACAACAACAACATATGTGATAATAATTGCTAATTGTTATGAGTCAATTATGATTCACTGCAGTAGGACAGAGTAGAATTGTCACATCAGTTTCTTAGGCTGTGATCTTTAAGGGACAGACTGTCAGGAAGCTCATGTATTTGAATAGGCTATAGCTGAGCCTTTAACCATTGCACCACCAGGAATACTTTTGTTAAGTATGAAACTAAAACCAAAACCAATGTCTTGGAATCCATTCCAACATATAGCAACCCTATGATAGAATTAAAAACATTATAAACATTTGAGAAAAAAAAATAATGTGATATTTCCCTTGCAGAGATGCTGGGTTCAAACAACTAACCTTTAGCTAACAGCCGAGTGCCTTACCACTGTGCCAACTAGGATTCTCTTGTTAAGTGTGCAAAGTAAAATTGAAGAATAACAACTTAAAGAATATTTACAAACAAACCCTTCACCATCCTGTCAATTCCAATTCATAGTGATTCTACAGGACAAACTAGAAGTGCTACTTAGGGTTTGAAAGTAAATTTTTACAAGACCTGACAGTTCATCGTAATTCCACAGAGCACCAGGTGAGTATGAAAAACGAGAAGGAAGTGAATGAGAGAAAAATCAAATAAATACAACCCTTAGATAATCCAATTCTCACCTGTCTGTCTGTTTGTTATATTGTGGTGCATTCTGTGTTTCTGTGATGCTGGGAGTTATGCCATCAGTATTTTAAATACCACAAGGGTCATGCATAGTACACAGGTTTCAATGAAGCTTCAGGACTAAAACAGATTTGTTAGTTGGAGAGGCAGGTTACATCTGAAGGGCTAGACACTGAAATCTTATGCATATCAGCAGAACATTATCTGATACAGTACTGGAAAATGAGACCTTCAGATGAGAAGACACTCAAAAGAGGAATGGGGAAGAGGTACATTTTCAAAATACAATTGACCCTAATGATGTGGATTGGGGGAAGCTTTGTTGACAATCGCATATGGGGCACAACTCAAAATGAGAAAAAACACACACACACACAAAAAACCAACTGGAAACATCCTTTAATATTCTGAAAGTGGAATAGACGAAATATGAACCTAGGAAAACTGGAAATCATCAAAAATTAAATGGAATGCATAAAGATCAGTATCTTAGACATTCGTAGGAAGAAAAGAATGGGTAATGACCATTTTTAATCAGACAATCATATGATTTACCATACCAGAAAGGATATATTTAAGAGGAATCGTTTCATATTCATATTAAAAAAGAACATCTTAAGATCTATCTTGAAGTACAATGCTGTCACTGATAGAATATTATCCATACTCCTACAAGGAAAACCATCTAATACCAATATCATTCACATTTGCACAGAAACCACTGAATCCAAAGATAGTAGAATTAAAGAATTATATCAATTTCTTTTTTTACTGACAGTGTTCCTCTATTATATATAAGGTTTTATTAATTCTGACAGGTTTTATAAATTCTAGATTTCATATAGTTTTCTGAATTTTGGCATGGTTAATCATAAAGAACTCTGGTAGTGTAGTGGTTATAAATTGGGCTGCTAACTTCAGGGTCAGAAACTCGAAACTACCAGCTGTTCTGAAGGAGAAAGATGAGGCTTTCTGCTCCCATAAATATATACAGCCTTGGAAACCCTATACAGGGTTGCTGTGAGTCAGAACCAACTCCACAGAACAAAACCACCACCACCACCAAATCATATGATTATCTGATAGTGTTCCACTGCTATTCATAAGGTTGATGACCACAGCCTTCAGTATGGGTTGCATCTCAATGTAAAGAAAATAAAAATCCTCAACATTAGACTAATAAATAGCATTATAATAAATGGAGAAAAGAATGAAGTTGTCAAAGATTTCATTTTGCTTGGATCCACTGAAAACATTCATGGAAGGAGAAGATAAGAATTCAAAAGATGTACTGTATTAGGCAAATCTGCTGCACAAAAACTATTGAAAGTGTTCAAAAACAAAGATGTCAGTTTGCTGATTAAGGTGTGCCTGATACAATTAGTGGTATTTTCAATAACTACATATGCATCTGAAAGTTGGGCAATGAATAAGGAATACCACAGAAAAATAGATGCATGTGAGTCATGGGGTTGTAAAAGAATATTAAAAGTACCATGAATTTCAAGAAGAACAAAGAAATCTGTGCTGGAAGAAATACCGCCAGAGTGTTTCCTGGAGCCAGGATGGTGAGGCTTCAGACATATTACCAGGAGGGACGAATTCCTGGAGAAGCACATAATGCTTGGTAAAGTGGAGGGTCAGCAAAAAGAGGAAGACCCTCCGTGAGATGGACTTGGTACAGTGGCAGCAGCAATTGACTCAAGCTTAACAACGATTTTGAAGACGGTGCAGACAAAGGCAGTGATACATTTTGTTGTGTACAGGGTTGCTATGGGTCAGAACTAATTTGATGGCACCTAACAAAAACAACCAACCTTTTCAGTCTGAAATTAAGCAAACATGCAGTCAAGATGCATTGAACAATTTTGGTGATTGGAATACGAAAGTAGATCAACAGAGGATATATTAGTACTTAAAAAATGTGGTCTTGGAGAGAAAAACCATTGAAAATCACAGACAGAATTTTGCAAAACCAATAACTTGTTCATTACAAATACCTTTTTGCAACACCATAAAAGGCAATGGACTATACATGTGGACCACAGCAAATGGAATGCACCGGAATTAAATTGATTACATCTGTGGAAAGAGATGATGGAGAAGCTTAATATCACCAGCCAATGCAAGACCAGGTGCCAACTCTGGTAAAGACTACACATCACTCATATGCAAGTTCAGATTGAAGCTGAAGAAACTTAAAACAAATCCACAAGAGCCAACATATGACTTTAAGCATATTCAGCCTGAATGTAAAGACCACCTCAAGAACAGATTTGAGATATCGAACACTAATGACAGAAGACCAGAGGAGTTATGGTATGACAGCAAGAACATCATACATGAAGAAAACAAAAAGTCACTAAAAAGACAGGAAAGATAGAAAAGACCAAAGTGGATGTCAGAAGAAACTCTGGAACATGATCTTGGATGCAGATAAGGTAAAGCAACAAAAAGAAATGATGGAGTAAAAGAGTTGAAGAGAAAATTTCTAGGGCAGTTTGAGAAGAAAAATCAAGTATTATTAATGAAATGTACAAAGACCTAGAGTTAGAAAATCAAAAGGGAATAAGACATCCAATACTTCTCAATCTGAAAGAATTAAAGAGACAGTCAAGCCTTGAGGTGAAAACATTGAAGGATTCTATGGGCAAAATATTGAATGGCACAGGAAGCATCAAAAAAGATGGAAGGAATACACAGAGTCACTGTACCCAAAAGAATTGGTAAATAGTGATACTTACACACTTGGAATAATAGTGTTCTGTGGGTATACATGGACACAGACACAGATTGAATGGGTATGGTAGGAAGAGTGGGCGTATACTACAATGTATAAGAGTTTGAAAGAGGGTATTTGTACATGTGTATTTACCTTTCCTAGTGACACAATTATGAATGTGGTGGAGCACTGTTATTACTGTTAAATGCCATCAAGTCAGTTCCAACCCACAGTAACCCTGTATAGGGTTTCCATAAGTGCTGGTAGGTTTAAATTGCCAACCTTTCAGTTCAATCCAAACTTGTTGTTGAGTGCTTACCTACAGCAGTTAAAGTCATGAAAACTTCTTAGATATTATCAAACATCTTAAGACAGTGAGTTGCTGGATCTAGGGGTTCAGTTTCAGGGAACACCATAGTCAATGGACATAATATAGTTGACAAAGACAATGTTCTACTTTCTACTTTGGTGAGTAGCATCTGGGATATTAAAAGCTCATAAGCAGACATTTAAAGTACAGCTATTTGCCTCTCTATATGCAGAAAAAAAAAGCAGAGTGATGAGAATTGATGATGCTTGGAATCAATTAGTCCAGCAGACTAATAGAACATGTGAGTCTCAGTATCCAAGACCCTGAGACCAGAAGTAGATGGTGTTCAGCTTCAACTATCAAAGGCTCAGAACGGAATGACATTAGAAGGTCCTGGATAGAGTAGGAGAAAATGTGGAACACAATTCAAAATTATAAATTAAAAATAGAAAAAGACTGCGCTTACAGGTCAGAAAGAGACTAGAAGAACCTGAGATTATGACCCTCAACAACCTTTTAGGTCTGAAAAGGAAACCACCCTTGAGGCCCAATTTTCAGCTCATCAGTAGATAGGTATATAGTGGAGACAATAACCCTAGTAAAGCATGCTCACATGGAATGGTCAATCATTTAAAATCAAAAGGGCAACATTTTCCTAAGGACAAATTTGAGAAGACATGGGAACGTGAGTGGAATGGAACTAGGAACCACATGAAGGAAGCAGAATAACTCTTGTTACATGGAAGGGATTGCAATCATTGAGATAAAACAAATTGTATGATTTGTTTAACGTAAAACTGATTACCTTCTCTGTAAACAATTCCTGAATTCATAATAAAACAAAACAAAACAAAACAAAAAAAAAAGGAGGTGGAGGAACCATACTAGAAAAAAATACGAGAAACAAAAACTCTCTTTAAAAAAAACAACAACAAATGTTATATATTACATTAGGCAAATATCTGGAGAAAAACCTGTTTAAAGTTTTAAAAAGCAAAGATATTACTTTGGAAACTAAGGTGTGCCTCACCCAGCCATGGTATTTTCATACACCTCACATGCATGTAAAAATTGGGCATTTGAATTAGGAAGGCAGTAGAATTGATGCATTTTTATCATGATACTGGTAAAGATACTGAAAGTACCATGAGTTATCTGAAGGACAAACAACTAAACAACTCTGTCTTAGAAGTAGTAACGCCAGAGTTGTCCTTACAAACATGGGTGGCAAAACTTTTTTTTGAACATGGAGTAAGGAAGGATCAGTCTCTGGAGAGGGATATCATACTTGGTAAAGTGCAGTGTCATCGAAAAAAAGGAAGATCCTCAGTGAGATGGATTGATATAGTAGCAGCAACAATAGGTTTTATCATTTAAAAAATGTGAAGATGGCCCAGCGCCAAGAAGTGTTTCATTCTGTTGTGCATAAGATCTCTATGAGTCATAACTGACCTGATGGTCCGTAACAACAACAGTTAATTCAAAATGAAACAAGAAATAAGAAAAAAGACCTGCAGAAAAAAATAGGCCACAATGACAGATAAAAAGAGATATCAAATTAAATAACAATAATCAAAATTAATATGAGTAGTTCATTAGTTATATGAAAGATAGATTAGATATATGCATTTTTTTCAATATAGGTATAAGGAATGGTATAGTGCTATAAGATAAGCACTGCACTGCAAGGATGATTTGAATTGTATGATTGGTGGTTCAAACTCACCAGCCATTCCTCAGAAACCCTATACAGGTTGCTATGAGTTGGAACTAACTCATCGGCACTTAACAACAACATACACATTCAAGAGACAAACACAGAGGTTTGAGAAACTTTGAATGGAAACAAATAAACAAAGCAATTCTAAGCAAAGAAAATGTGAAATAGTCAAATGTAATATAACGTTACATTGGTACTAGACATAGAGGGTCTTTTTATTATGCTGAAAAATTCAATTCACTAGAGAAATACAATAATTCTGAATTGTATGCATGACAGCTGTGTAGCACAAGTATCCAAATGTTTGACTACTAGCAGAAAACTTGGTGTATGAACTCACGCAGCATACCTTGGGAGACACTGTGAAACATAAGGTCAGCAGTTCAAGCCCACCAGCCATTCCATGGAAGAAAGATGAGGCTTTCTCTCCTGCAAAGATTTATAGCCTCTTCTTCTGAAAGGTCATAGCCTTGAAAATCCCAGGGAGCACAGTTCTACTCTTAATATATGGGGTCATCATTAATCAGAATATATTCAAGGCAACTGACACCAGCAACAACACATTGTATGTATATAATAAAAAGCCACAAGATATATAAAGCAAAAAGTAAAAAATAAATAACAATAAGAAAATAACAAATGAATACTACTGATGGAGACTGACAAGTTTCTATTAAATATTGATAGATTTAGATAAAATTAGAAGTCATGGTGATTTAGAACAATATAATTATCAAGATTAATGAATATCACACTGCAATGAATTGTTAGAGAGTATTCTAACAATTTAATCAAGCTCATATAGGAAAATAAAAAATATTGGTCAAATCCTAGGACAAAAAGTAGTTTCATGAAATTTAAAAACACATGCTGACAGACCACCATCTTTGATCACAATGCAATTAAATTAAAATAGTTGGTGCTATTAAGTGCCACAAGTAGGGTTCAACCCATAGCCACCTTGTATAGGGCTTCCAAGGCTATAAATGTTTGCAGGAACAACACCTCATCTTTCTTCCGCTGAGCAACTGGTGGGCTCCAACCGCCAACCTTCTGGTTCACAGTCTAGTACTAATCCTATGGAACCACTGCAATCCCTACTTCCTAAGCACTATGGGCTCCTGTTGTGGTGCTGCAGGATAATGCGCTGAACCACAAGGTCAGTTTGAGCCATAAGGTCAGTAGTTCAAACTTACCAGCTGTTCCTCGGAAACCCTATACAGGGTCGCTTTGAGTCAGAACCTACTCAACAGCACTTAACAACAACAACATGGACTCTTGGTATAGAGCTGTAGGATCAGCATAGGGCTGTGAACCACAAAGTCAGCTACTCAAACCAACCAGCTGCTCCTTGGAAACGCTATACTAGGTCACTGAGTCTGAACTAACTTGATGGCACTTAACAACAACAACAAGGCAAATACAAGGAAGCTTTTAATGCTAAATATATACATGCCATGCAATAAATGACTTTATGGTCATTATAAATCTTCATCTTTTGTTCCGTGTGATTATTCAGTTCTAGTCAATTCATATGGCCACAAATAGTTAAAAGACACTAGTATAAAAAGATAATCTCCTCCAGAGAAATTTCTTCCATTAAAAAAATAGAAAACAAAATAGCACATTCCTGCTATCTTAGCCTTTCCTTGAATATCTCAGTAAGCATTATTTTCATAGACTACAATGTAAATAGAGTCCCCAGAGGTATGCAAAATTATAGCCCTGTTTATGAACACTGCAAAAAATGCAAATATATTATTGATTCAGAATTATTAATAAAATGGAGGCACAGATTATAACTATAAATTTAAAATTATAGTGTCACCCAAGCCCAGATATTTTTCACCACAACTGTGTCATTTCTGTAGCTCCCCTGCAAGACATTTCTTATTTCCCATATTATTTTTGTTCTATCCTCTTTGTTTTACAATAATGCTTCAAAATCTCTCAAATTTTACTATTTGAAGTAATCCAAAAATATTACCATTTCAATAGCACACCTCTAAGGCTACTGGAATTTTAAATTACCAACTAATTAACATTTCCTTGCTCAATATCAAAGCATCTACTTTGTATGAATAGATTTAATCATAAAACTCCAAACTATCTGGTACTTAAAAATGTCTCCTTTATATAATGAGTTAAGTAGAAAACTGTAAGTGTAATTTGTTAAATACGGTACTAAAATTCCAAAGATACAATTCCAAGTAATAGACCTTACTGTCAACATACAATAATTTAACTATGACAAATATTATATTCAATTAAATGCACTTTTTACATAAAGTAATAAGGTTGTTCTTGTTGTTAA
>NW_006408626.1:9602470-9603531 GCF_000296735.1 Chrysochloris asiatica
GTAAAGATTTATACCCTCGGAAACCCTGTACAGGGTCGCTATGGGTCGGAACCGACTTGATGGCACTTAACAACAACAACAAAGTTATAAAGAGAAGGGACAGTTAGAAATTAGTTTCCAGGTAAACTGGAAATACTAAAAAAGGATTACACAAGCCATTGATCATAATACAGCAGCATACAAGAAGGATGGAATTCTTGATAGCTTGGTTCTAAAAAGATTTGTTGATTTAGAGAATAAATGAATAATTGCTTTAGTTCATATAACTAGTATTCATTTATCATTTATTGAGCCTTCCCTAAGTTGTAGGCACTAAAGATACAGGAAGAAAGGAATTATCTTTCCACCAAGAATTTGAAGTTAAACAGCTAGAAATTATTACATCCTACTTGTTGCTGTTAAGTGTCGTCTAGTCAATTCCGACCCATAGTGACCCTGTATAAGGTTTCCGAGGAGCAGCTGGTGAGATTGAACCACCAACTTTGCAGTTCAAACGGCTTTAGAGTCCAGCACATTAACCCACAGTGCCACACCAGGACTGATAAGATTTTTTTTAATTACCAAAGAACTTCTGAAGAAAAATAAAATTCCCTAGCTGAAACTAAAGAGCTATACTTTAAGTCCAACTTATTGAAAAAACAAAAAACTGTCGGTGTAGGGTTTAAAAATTATTTTAAGAAATAATACAATACTACCATAATTCTCTTTAATCTATAAGAATAATTGGCCATATTTGCCATTAGTTATCAGTGATCTTCACTGAAAATGAGAAATCATTTGATATTATAGCTGAATAGGGTTTTCTTTGAAATGGTTCTGTTTGGGAGCTTCTGTCTTAATGATGGCTTGAGTAGGGACAGACAGACTTCTGAGTTCTAGAGCAAAGGGGCATGGAAAGAAGACTAGGAGACAAAATGCAATTCACAATTTACCTGGTAGCCTCTAGTGACCTTACAGAGGAAAAGATAAAGAGAATGAGAGATAAGAAACTACTGGGAAAAGGAGGGAAGTAAAGTTATAAAGAAGGAGCTCTGGTAGCGTAGTGGTTACGAATCGGGCTG
>NW_006408626.1:9604656-9606992 GCF_000296735.1 Chrysochloris asiatica
TGGGGGAGATTGTAATCATAGCAATGAAATGATATACAATAGGATGAATGTAATGTTCTCCCATGTAAACTATCACATAATTCACAATAAAACATTTAAACAAAAAAACAACTTCATATTTGAATGTCAACACTATGTTGTTATTAAAAGTGCTGTTGAGACAGTTCAGACTCACAGTAAGCTTGTATCTGAACTCACAGTTAGAAGTTCAGTGCTTATCGTATCATATAGTGCCACAGAAGTAACCTTGAGACGGGGGAAAAGGACACAGAAATCAGGATTAAACATGAGTGATTTATTGACTGAAGTCTTGTGACTAAAACCTTGAGGAGTGTTGAGGACTATGCTCCTCCTTGCTCTAGCAATTATAAAACTATGCAGGATATGTTCAGCTTGCATTGCTGAGCAGCCATATCCTGGGACATGCCATTATAAACAGACCACCCATAAAAATTCCGTACTTTACTCCTTTGTAAAATGGAACATGCCATTAAGGAAGACCGCCCATAAAAATCCCATATTTTATTGCCTTTTAAGAAGTTTAACAGGTTGGACTGGTTTACTCAGTGCCCTAGGCATGACTTTAAAAGACAACCTTCTACTTTTAAAAGACAGAAACAAACACTAGCCTCTGGAAGGGGGTTTCAACCAGAGTCCGAGAGCCATGCATGTTCGAGAGCCATGCATGTTCGACATCCCAGGATAAGTTTTGTTTGTTCTTACCAGAGACCTTTTTGATAGAACCCATCTTTAAATTTTGCACATACAACCAATTAGCATAACCATTCTAGAAATCCGCACATACCCCTATGAATAAACATGAAGACTTTTCCCACTGAAAACCTTTTATTGTTATTAAGTATCAACAAGTCAGTTCCGACCCATAGAAATCCTGTATAGGGTTTCCTAGGAGCAGCGGTTGAGTTTTAACCCCTGACCTTGCAGTTCAAACTGACCTTCCAGCCCAACGCATTAGTCCACAGCACCACACCAGGACTCCTACCCCAGCAAAATCTCTGTTTGGGAAGGTAGAGGTCAACATTGCATAAAGCCCTTGTTTTCTCTAACTAAATATTTTCCCCTCAATACATCTTTAATTACTTTGTTCATGTGAAACTCTGTATAACCTAATTAATCTAGGTCAGCAAAGATAAGCATCCTCAACTGAAGAGTCAAAACCTCTCCTACACCCCAATAACAAGCTAAGTGCAATAGAAACCTCTAAGTCTTGTCTATAAAAAACTACCATGAAAAGGCCAGAGAAAAAAGTAATTAAAGGGACCAACTGGTCCACATAGAACAGAAAACACGTCATCATAAAATGTAGAATCTTAGCTAGAGAATTAAGGATTATTCTGAACTTTGAAAGTTTGTAGTACTGTGGGGGCTTGTGAGTTGCTGTGATTCTGGAAGCTATACCATGGGTATTTTAAATACCAGCAGGGTCACCTATGGTGGACAGGTTTCAGAGAAGTTTCAAGATGAAGACCGACTAGGAAGGAGTGATGAACTACTTCCGAATATTTAGTCACTGAAAACCTTAGGAATAGCAGAGAAACACTGTCAGATATAGTGCCAAAAAATGAGCCCCTCAGGTTGGAAGGCACTCAAATGTGAATGGGGAAGAGCTGCCTCCTCAAAGTGGAGTTGACCTTGGTGACATGAATGGAATAAAGCTCATGGGAGAAAAACCAGCAGGACTTTCATTTGCTGATGGGACACAACTCAAAATGAATAGAAACAGCTGTAAACATCCATTAATAATGGGAATATGGAATGAACAAAGCATGAATCTTGCAAAATTGAAAATTGTCAAAAATGAAATGGAACACACAAACATTGATATTTTAGGCATTAGTGAGCTGAGAAGGACTGCTATAGGCCGTTTTGAATCTGACAACCAGATGGTTTACTATGCTGGGAGAGACAAATTGAAGACGAATGGTGTTGCATTCATTGTCAGAAAGAACATATCCAGATGAGCCATGAGGTACAATGCTGTCTGTGATAGGATAATATCCATGAGCCTACAGAGGAGACCAGTTAATTCCACTATTATTCAAATTTACACACCAACCACTAAAGCCAGTGACAATGAAATAGAAGAATTCTACCAGCTTCTTCAATCTGAAATTGATCAAACATGCAATCAAGATGTATTGATCATTACTGGTGATTGCAATGCAAAGATTGGGAACAAAGAGGAAGGATCAGTAGTTGGAAAATATGACCTTGGTGATAGAAGTGATGCTGGAGATTGCATGACAGAATTCTGCAAAATCAATGCTTTATTCATTACAAATACATTCTTTAGACAGCATAAGAGATGATTATAC
>NW_006408626.1:9609242-9610444 GCF_000296735.1 Chrysochloris asiatica
GTGGCATCTAACAACAACAACACGGATCCACATAGAACAGAAAACACATTACCATAAAATTTAGAATCTCATAACTAGAGAATTAAAGATTATTCTGATAGTGTCTAGCATAGCTGGTTATTTAAGGGGGAAAAACCTGATATATGGGTAAATTGAACTGAGTTTCTCAGAAATACATTGTATCAGTGGTTTCTTGGTATTTGTTTCAGCACCTTTTCCAGGGATAACAAACAAATGCATCTCATTGCCCCTATCAAATCTTTAGTACGGTTCTAACCTTTCCACAGAATCCAGGCATTATCTACCTTATCAACAGAGTATCCCAGGAAGACACTTCTAATTCACCCCATTTGACAGACAATTCTATTTTTTGTTTATATGTATTCAAACTACTGCTAGTGGAGAATAGATAGGAAAAACAGAATAGATGGAGCAATTGCTTCTCTGAGAATATTCTTGAAAAGTGAACTTTTTTTAAGAATCTGAAAAGCAAATGCTAACATCTTTTATGTTATTATTGTTAAATGTCAATGAGTTAGTTCCAACTAATAGTGAACCTATACATAGCAAAACGAAACACTAACAGGTCTTGTGCCATTCTCACAATTGTTGTTATGTTTGAGACCAATGTTGCTACCCCTATGTCAATCTATCTCCTTAAAGGTCTCCCTCTTTTTATCTACCATCCACTTCACCAAAAATGATGTCCTTTTTGAGGAGCTGGTCCCTTATGACAACATGTAAAAATAATAGGAGACAAAGTCTTCTCATCCTGGCTTCTAAGGAACATTCTGGCTGTAGTTTTTCCAAGGCAGATGTGATTTTTCTGCAATCTATAGTACTTTCAATATTCTTCACCATCACCATAATTCCAATGCAACAATTCTTCTACTGTCTTCTTTATTTACTATCCAACTTCCACATACATATGAGGAATTTGAAAACACCATGATTGAGTCAGGCAAGCATAGTCCTCTAAGTGAGATCCTTGTTCTTAAATGCTTTAAAGAGGTCTTATATAGTAGATGTGCCTAATGCAATACATCCTTTGATTTCTTGACTGCAAATTCCATGAGCACTGATTGTGGATCCAAGCAAAATGAATCCTTTTGTCATTTATCATGATGCTGTTTAATGGTCTAGTTATGAGGATTTCCATTTTCTTTCTACTGAGTACAATCCATACTGAAAGTTATAGTCTT
>NW_006408626.1:9614899-9616795 GCF_000296735.1 Chrysochloris asiatica
AGCCATCTGTTACAACTATATGCTTTGAATCCTCCTAGCAAATTACTGAAATTTTAGGTAGTCTTGAGACATTCTGATCTAAAGAAATGCTTAAAAGGAATACAAAGAATAGTTTCCTTTTTATGTACTGACTTACCTATAAACAAATGGTACAGGTCTCTTCAGATAGCCACAATACTAGAAGCCTTTTTCATAGCTAAATATGTACACTATGTAACAGTTATAGTCAGATATTATTGATATTATCGGTGACAGGATGAAAATATTTCCCTTGCAGCAAATGTGACTAGTGAGAAAAAACAATGGCATATTTAATATAGATCTTATTTAGAAGTATCTCTTAATAGTTTGTACAATGTTTAAAATTTTACATTGTGAAAATATCTCAGTGTAGGGATGTGAAAGACTTATACAATTAAAATTATAAAGCACTTCTGAAAGAAACTAAAGAAGACCTAAATAGGTGAAGAAGCATTTTGTACTTATGGCCTAAAAGACTATATACTCCAGATGACCCTACAACCTTGAATAATCTATAAATACAACATAATCCCAATAAAAATTCCAATAGCATTCTTTATAGACATGGGGGAAAAAATAGCTCTCAATCTTACACAGAAAGACAAGAGGCTCTAGATAGACAAAGAAATTTTGAAGACGTAGAACAAAACTTCCTGATTTCAAAACATACTACAAAGCTATTGTAATCTAAGCAGACTGGCACTGGCTTAATGATAGACTTTTAGATGAATGCAACAGAACTGAAAACCCAAAGATAAATACAAATGTCTACGGTCTATTAATTTTTGACAAAGGAACAAAATCCATTTAAGGATAAAAGAATGTTATCTTCAACAAATACTCCTGGGAAAAATGAATTTTTACACGTAGAAAAAACAGAAAACAAAACTAGGGATAGAGCTTTCATATGAGCCAGCAATTCCATTAGCAAGTATATACTACAGGAATATAATAGAAGTGACATGAACAGATATGCGCACATCCATGGTCATTGCCCTACTATTCACAATAGCTAAAATAAACAACTTATGTGCTCATCTACAGATGAATGCATAAGTAAAATGTAGTACATACATACAATGGAATACTACACAGGATAGAAACAATGAGTTTCAGAATTATCTTAAACATAGATGAACCTATAGAACATTATATTGTTTAACATAAATCAAATTTAAAAATAATCAATCAATACCATATATTCTAATGTTTATGAAGGACTCCTAGTGTGGCACTTTAGGATAAGCACTGGACTGTGAAACACAAGGGCAGTGGTTTGGCAGTTCAAATCCACCAGCTGAATCTCAGAAACCCTATACAGAGTCACTGTGAATTGGAATTAACTCAACAGCACTCAACATTTATGATATGACATGAACTCTCAAAGGAGTTCTAGAATGGCACTATAAAATAAACAATGGACCACAAACTTGATTTGAGCTGCAAGACAGGTGGTTCAAACCCACCTACCACTCCTTGGAAACTATACAGGGTCGCTGTGAGTGGACCTGACTTGATGGCACTTAACAACAATGATATTCATTAATGGTTTCCAGGGATTGGGTGGGGATTGTATAGAGAGAATGAAAGAGGAGGATTCAATTTCTAGATAGTAGACACATTTGTGTGTGTGTGTAATAGGAAAGGGAACTCCGAATGAGGGTGAAGTGTACACAGTTCTACGAAGGTAAAGAATGCTACTAAAATTATTGAACACAAGAAAAAAGGACTTTTTCATAATTTCTATGGTATATACAATTTTGAAATAATAGCAATTGATGATTTTGAGTTATGGTTTTGGAGGAGAATGTAGAAAGTGCCCTGGGCTTCCAAAAGAACCAACAGATCTGAGTTGGAAGAAGTTCAGCCAGAGTG
>NW_006408626.1:9618175-9619683 GCF_000296735.1 Chrysochloris asiatica
CAGTTCAAATGGCTTTGCAGTCTGGCGCATTAACCCACAGTGCCACACCAGGCCTATGTATATATAGGTGTGCAGTTAAAGGAACCCTGGTAGCAAAGTAGGATACATGCTGGACTGTGACTCACAAGATTGGTGATTGAATCCTATCAGCCTTTGCAGGAGAAAGATTACTCTTTCTGCTTCTATGAAACTTTATAGCTTCAGAATCTGTATTCAGGATTGTAATCACCTGGAATTAAGTTGATGGTACTGGGTTTTTTATTGGTTTGTTTTTTTAGTATATAGGTATGTTGCTGTTGTTGTCATTTAGTGCCTTTGAGTCTGTTCCAAAACATAGCACCCATGTATAGGGTTTCTGAGGAGTGGCTGCTGAGTTTGAACTACTGACCTTGTAGGCCAAACTGACTTTGTAGTCCAATGCATTGATCCACAGTGCCACACTTATATATGTATAAGGCAAGATACAGAAATTTAAGGCATCCAAATTATCAACGCAAAAATAAAATTCTCTCTATTTGCAGATGATATGATCCTATACATAGAAAATCCCAAAGACTCAGCAAGAAAATTATTGGAACTCATTGGAAGATTCAGGATAGTGGCAGGGTAGAAGATCACTATACAAAAATAGGTTGGATTCCTCTATACAAATAAAAAGCTTGGAAAAATAAATTAGTATAACAGTACCATTTTTAATAGCTACCTACAGGGTGAAATACTTAGGAATAAATCTAACATGAGAAATGAAAGGTATACAAAGACAATTGAAAAAACACTAGTACAAAAAACAAAAGAGATTTACAAAAAATGGAAGTACAATATATAATGCTCTTGTACAGAAAAACAGAAAAATGTGTCAATACTACCCAAAGCAATCTAAATATATAATGCTATCTGATTCTAGATTCCAACAACAGTCTTTAAAGACACAGGTAAAACAATCATGAAATTTATATGGCAAGGAAGGAGACCCTGGTTAAGCAAAGCACTGCTTAAGAAGAAGAAAGTTGGAAGTGTCTCACTCTCTTACATCAAAAATGACTACACAGCTACAGTTATCAATCCACCCTGTAACTGGTTCAATGAAAGATACATAGAATTGCAATAAAATTGAAAAGCCAAAAGTAAATCTATTCACATACAGTCAAATAATCTTTGACAAAGGGCAAAACAAATTAAATGGAGAAATAATAGTCTCTTCAAAAGAAAGTACTGGTAAAATAGGAAATCTAGTTGCATAGTAATGAAACCATACCCATATTTCACACCATATATAAAAACAAACTCAACATGGATTAATGACCTAAAAGTAAAACCTAAAATTATAAAGATCATCAATGAAAAATAGGGACAAACTTGTTGTTGTTAGGTACCATCAAGTCGGTAATGACTCATAACAAGTCTATGCACAACAGAATGAAATACTGCCCAGTCCTGGGCCAGCCTCACAATTGTTGCCATGCTTGAGCCCATTGAGGCTGCCACTTTGGCAGTCCATCTCACTGGAG
>NW_006408626.1:9621419-9623889 GCF_000296735.1 Chrysochloris asiatica
AACCAATAGTCTACATAAACAATAGCCTCTTCTACCTGTGACTCGAAGAACTAGATAGTACTCAACAACCAATAGTCTACATAAACAATAGCCTCTTCTACCTGTGACTCGAAGAACTAGATAGTACTCAACAACCAATGCCGACCATTCTCACAGGGCCACAATAGGTGTACTCTGATATTATGGGAGAAAACTGAGGAACAGAACCTCAAATTCCTGAAAAGGAAAAAAAACCTTACTGGACTGGTTGAAACTTAAGGACTTCCTGAGACTATTCCCCTGAGAGACTCATTAAACCTAGAATTGAAAATAGCCTCACGAGGTTACCTTTTATCAAAAGACCAGATTTGGTCTCAAAATATAGAATATTACCTGTGAGTAGGTGAGGTTCTATTTTTTTTTTTTTTTAAATATCTATATTAGACTAAATAGTCAATAATTATTTTAAGACAAAGATGAAACTGTAAGGGAACTGGAAAAGTAGATAAAAGTAATTGAATAATCAAAACAGAAAGAATGAAAATGTTTACACATTGAAAAAGCGTGACCAATGTCAATGAACAAGCTATATAGAAACTGCTAAATGAAAGCTTACTGCTTCACCAAAAACACAATAAAATAATAACTTTTTGAAAACATATACCTTAAATTTTTACAAAGAAATCACAATTACTATTTTAATCAGACATAGCAACAGCATAACAGACACTCAGGATATTTAAAAAGAAAAAAAAAATTAAAGCAGCATTGTTATTGTTATTAAAATGCTGTCAGGTCAATTCTAGCTCATTACGACCTTGTATAGGGTTTCCAACAAGTTGTTGGTGGGTTTGAAATACAGCACCACACCAAGAGGTCACTAAATGAGATAAAACTCCTCAAGGAAGCGGCTACATTTCCTATATTAAAAATAGTAATATTAACATATTTTAAAATGAAGCTGAATTATTTTAAAGTCAATAAGCAAGAATTTTGCTGACTGTATGTCAATGATTTCATGAAGGTCAATTAAGAAACTTGAGTGTCTACTATTGTGACAAAAAGCTAAAATACATTCTGTAACATGCTTTAAATATCACTATTAATATTTTGGAGTCCTGGTGTGGCTCTGTGGGTTAATGCGCTGGACTGCGAATTCAGTAAACCACAAAGTCGGCAGTTTAAGTTCACCCGTTGTTCCTCGGAAACCCTATACAGGGTTACTGTGGTTTGGAACTGACTTGATGGCACTTAACATCAACATTGATATCGTATCAAATATTAAAATATATTATTTCAAAAGTTCTGCTTATAAGTTTCAGTTTGCTACAAAATCAAAATATTTTCTTATAAAAATATAATTAACAATTGATAATCTGGTAAAGTTATTCATTTTAAAGATCTTTGCTTTTCAAAAAGATCTTTGTGCTTCACAAATTGTGCTTCACAAATACTATGCACTTTAATACAAATTATCTCCGGAGAAAAAATACACAATTATATAGTGATTTGTTATGTAAGCATATTAAAACAGGCAATGACATATTTGAAAACCAGCTTCATATTTTCTAAAAAAATGCTTTGAAGCAAGTCAAAGCATTCCTTTCTAGAAAAGTAAAATATTTTTCACAGTGAAAAAGAACAAATAAAGAGAAAAACATTTTTCTAATGATATTAAATATTCATGTAAAAGTTATTAAAATATGAATGAGGAAAAAGAAAAGCTACAGCTATATATCACAATTCCTTTCTTTTTCCTTATATTTCAATAACATTTTCTACATGTATATATATGTAAGCTATATATGAGAAACATTCAGTATGAGCCTCTCAAAATACCAGTCTTTATTCATATATAGAGAAAATTTAATAAAACAGTAGAGATAAAACTCATTTAGATGGCAAACCATTCCACTTTGTTCTATGGGTACTTTAACTTCAATTCCTACAAGGATTCCTTGTCCTGACACCTGAACTGAAACTGCTCACCATTCTAAATGGAATCCAATCACCTTGAATTTCTATTATATGAAACAAAACTTTATGTAACTAGAGTCATTTATGACAGAACAGTTAAATTCTTAAAATAAAAGAATGATATAAGAGAGACAGTACTTTAGGCTTAAATGTGATAAAGTAGGAGCTTTCTGTGATTCATTTTTGCTTCTGGGGCTTTTTTATAAATCATTAGTCAATTGACCCTTCAAGAAGTCTCCTGTACTAATGGTAGTATTCAGCCATAGTGCAAAAACACATTGCCATATAGTCAATTCTGACTCACAGGTATCCTATAGTACAGAGTAGAACTGCCTCTGCAGGGTTTTCAAGGCATAAGGAGCTCTGGTAGCATAGTGGTTACGAGTCTAGCTACTAACTTCAAGGTCAGCAGTTCAAAACTACCAGCCGTTCTGAGAAAGCAAGATGACACTTTGTGCTCCCATAAAGATTTACAGCCTCGGAAACCCTATGCAGGGTCATTATGAGTTGGAAC
>NW_006408626.1:9625504-9626846 GCF_000296735.1 Chrysochloris asiatica
GCTGATCGTACAGCACCATACCAAACTGCCTTTATATCTGTATGTTGTTGTTGTGTGTGCTGTCAGGTCGGATCTGACTCATAGCAACCCTGTATAGGGTTTCCGTGGCTTTCAATCTTCACGGAAGCGGAAAGTCTCATCTTTCTCCCGTGAAGCGGGTGGTGGGCTCAACCTGCAGACCTTGTATTTCATAGACCAATGCTTAGATGTGCAGCCGCCATGCTCCCCTATATTTGTCTATGTGTATATAAAATCAAACTATTTCAGTACTGAAAGAAGAAAAAAATAAACAAAAACTCATATAAACATTTAGGGAGGTTGAGGCTTCTCTAAGTTGTTTAGTGCCTAGAGTTGATTCCAAAGCACAGAGAATCTGTATAGGGTTTCCGAGGAGCTGCTGGTGGGTTTGAACTGCCAACCTGTGGTTCACAGTCCCGTGCTGATCCTACAGCATCACACCAGGAGTCCTTCTCTAAATAAGATACCAAAAACACAATGATACATTTGAATTACAAAAAGTATAAGCATAACAGTATAAAATAGTACAATCGTTGAAAGTAAAGTGTAACAAATTTTTAAATATACCTAAAATAGTGCTTAACCTTTGGCTCTTCAATACCAATTCTAAGAAGTAATTCAAATGAATAATAACTAACATGTTCATAGATTTTGCTGAAAGGAAATTTAAGTAAAGAAAGGAAGTCAGAAAGGGAGAAACTGAACAAGGAAAGAAAACAATCAGCTTCAGTGCTAAACAAAAGAAAAACAGGTAAATTGTAATACATTTTATTCTAAAATTGTTGCTGTTGCTCTTGTTAAGTGCTCTTGAGTATGTTCCAATTCATAGATACCCCTGTATAGTGTTTCCAAGGTGCAGCTGGTGGGTTTGACCCGCCGCCCTTTTGATTTGTAGTCTATGCTAACCCTACAATGCCACACCAAGAGTCCATATTCTATAATATAGCTACTAAATGGCAGCCATCAAAATTTTGCTAAGATTAATACTTAATAAAATTCAAAGCTAATCATTATATTTTTAATTTTAAAATATTGTCAGGTTATAAAACCTATGAAAGACATGACCTTAGGTTATTTGTAGGTAAACAGGAGGGCTAATTAAATTTTATGAGTGGCAGAAGGGTTCGTTTATTTTGTTTTATTTTCTAGAAAATTTAAAATATTTCCAATGATATTTATAAAATATAAAGGGACTTAACTAAGATCGAAGACGGTAATGCATTCAATTGTATGATATCATGGATTATATCACTTTTTAAAGCATACAAATTTCTTAGATCCATGCTTAATGCCCATGGAAGCAGCAACCAAGAAACCTAAAACT